>NW_024884364.1:20739348-21000489 GCF_019232065.1 Centrocercus urophasianus
TTTTTTTTTAACAGATTGAGGAGAAAAATAGCATTTCTTTTCTTTGCCAATTCTTGTGAAAAATCCTGACCCAATTTAAGAGCTTGGTTCAACTTCATTTTCTCCTGTCCTTTACCAAATAACTGCAATAAATAGTTTCTGTTCTTGGCCAGGTTGTTCTTTTTTTCTTCTTTTTACCATCATGAGAGCTTAAAGGTCTTGCACCAGGTCAGCTCAGTAACACATCAGAACTCTATCCACATCCTAGTCCAGTTGCTTAGTAAGTTAAGGTAGCTCACATAGATGTCCATAAGTGGAAAAGAAAATTGGGCAGGACTCTGCAAACTTAAGGAAGAGATGGAAAGGGACCTTTATCTTTTGGTGGCAGCAAACCACAAGATCAGATCAACTGTGTATGCTTGATCCCAAAATGCAGTAGCAACCATCACAGACAGCAATTTTACTTTTCAGCTAAGTGTCTTTTTGACATGGACTAAGGACTACCCAGAAGTGCACCAGGAACAGCTTGGACCTAGCAAACAAATAAACTATCCCATTTTAGTGGGATGTTCCTATATTACTATCCCATTTTGGATGTTCCTATATTTTGTTCTTAAATTTAATGGGATCAATTAAGATTTTTAAATCCTTAACAACATCACTAGAAGTGATCCTGCTCATACTTTAGTGAGAACAGAATTCCAATAAGATCAACTAATAGCAAAATGTAAGTTGGAAGATGCAGTGCTTCAATGTGAGAAAACTGTTTCTTCACATCTCTATCTCTTAACACATGAGTGTAGCTCAAACATTATTACATGGAGATCTTAAAAAAAAAAAAAAAAAAAAAGTGAAAGGTTTCAGTGTATAGTAACAGCATAAGATATAATAAAAGAGGAATGCTATATGCCACCAGACTGAGTGATGAAATCACAGTATTACATGAAACAGCCTTTAGCAAGCAGCTAGAGTAGGGATTAAAAAAAAAAAAAAAAAAGAAACAAAAAAACCAACAATAACAAAAAAGAGAAATGTTTAGACATGACTGAAAAGAATGTATCAAAATCAATCTTTTTTATTAGTTTATCTGTCTTCGCAAGCAGCATTTAGTAGTGAAGTGAATGGTGACAGAGCCACAGTCTGCAAGTCAGAAAAGAATGAGAGACTTAAAGCTGCATTTATTTGGCTACAGATAAAGATTTGTTTGCAGCAACAGGGGTCTGTCCTGAGCAAAGATTCCATAATATGATCATGAAGTACAGTAGAACCTTAATGAGCTACAACAGAAGAATTAATATAGCTTTCCTCATCATACTAGTGGGTGGGAAATAACTACATATGTTTAAATGTTAGCATTGCATAGATGAGTCATTGTATGAGATCTTGAAGTTACATGTGTTGTAAAGGTTTTGTGATTCCTATGGTTCAGGAGTCTCAAGGAACCTTTCTGGGATCCTGGCTGTATTGTTACTGGAAATCACACAAGTTCTTTCTTAAGCCATTGGTTAACATACACATTCTCCAATCTCCCAGACATTGTATAAAAAGACAACATGTATAGGACTTCCTCTCTGCTTTATCTTAGATAATTAGAGAAATAGATGAATAGAAATTTTGTCTCATTTATATCAACAAACAATATTTCTGAACACAGAGATGGATTTTACACTTGACTTTTGCAAAATATCTTTTTCTGAATAGTCAGTAAGGCACTACAGTAAGTTTCTGCCATCTGGTTTGTGAATATTGGGAATTGATGTTTATTTAATTGCAGAGAGAATACCATTTTAGCATTTTTCTCTAAGAAACAAGCATTGACACAGAAATGCAACAGGCCTGTAACTTGGTAAGAGTTCTCCTATAGCAATTTTTTTATTTATTCTCATGGGACTCTTCAAGCTTTCCCAGATCTACCTTGCACTACAGAATTGCCTGATGTTCTTCATCAGTTTTTAAAAAGAGAACTGTTGTAAATGAGAGTTTACAGTGGCAGCTCTGGTTTATTGTATGCAATATCATCACATCATAATTGCATTACAGAAGTTTGGCAGCATTTCACAGCTGCACTAAGTCTTGCTAATGGGCAGTATCCAGCTGCTAATGTTGAAAACTTACTTCTACACAGAAGCTGACCAAAGCAACTTGCTCACTAGCAAGGACTCACTTATTTCTTTCATTTTCTACAGAGGTCTCACAATATCAAATTTGAAGATTATACAGTAATAATAGTACAATAATACAATAATAATACAGTAACCAGCAGGTTGTTGTATAAGTCCAAAATGATCAATCTTACATTTGATTGTGGGGAAGTCCTTCTTCCTGACAGTGGTAGTGCTGTCCTTGCCCCTCTTCCCACAAGGCTTCCCCATCCTTCACGCATTCACAGAAATCCACACAATTCCCTGTCCAGGCAGTGCAAACAGCCACCCTCTTGGCCACCTACAGGTTTTCAAACAGCTGTAAAAGGTGATTTGCCTCCTCTCACAGAGACAGTAACCTGCTTCATTCACCCTGTTCATCTGCTATGCTGAGATGACTTTTGCCAGCAGACATCTGCAATTCCCAGCAATACCCTGTCTCCAGAGTCTATCTCTGTGTGCTGAGTTGGGTACAGGGGAACTCCGGTAGCTACTTTTTGTCTCAGGGGGGCAGAGAGAGAACTGAAGCATCCTACTGACTGCTTTTGATGGATGGATGTCCTTCCTTAACCTTCACTGACACGTAGGTGGGTAACACCACCACAGTTTCAAACTCTCGGTGCATCTGAAAAGCCAAATGGTTTCCACCAGACACTTGAGGCAAGCTGAATGGGCTAAAGATACGAACCTGACAGTGAATCCTCATGAAATGCGAGTAACAAGGAAAATTACAGTAGACCTGAACAAACTTCAAATATTGTAAAATCACATCCAAGGTTGCTAATTTGTGATAATCCTAATTGTAGGTGTTTGTTTTTTGTTTTTTCTTTTTTGTTCCTTTCTGAACTTGAGGAAACAATAAGCTTTTGTTCATTTCCAACTCTGGGGATAGACTGAAACCACACACTTTTCAGAGTATCCTTCATGGTATGCTGCAGGTAATTCTGAGAGATGCTTACTTGTTATACAGGAGCCTTGCAATCTTTCATGGCTTTGTGTCAATTATAGAACACTTTGTGTGGGGCAGGCAGGAAAAGAAAATGAGCATTATGTTGCTTCTTGAAAGAAATTTCTAAATAACTTCCTATTGCTTCTTAAAGAATACTTGTCTTTATACAGAGGTCAAGGAACTGAGAGATGAAATACAGCTCTTGTCTCAAGCAGTGACAATGATTTTTATTGGATAAAATAATTATTTGGAACTAGAAATCTAAATCTACTCTGTTTCTGTGAGAATATTTAAGCCCTCATAATGGATGGGTACTAAATGTAATCTCTGGTCTCTGTGGCCAGTTCCTGGTGTATTCTGCTTTAGCATACTGCATTTTGCAGTTTCTATTGTAAGATTGAAAGGTATTTGCCTTAAAATTAGCTTTGAAATGCTCAGCTTGAAGTTGATGGAGACTCCTTGTAAAACCACCTCTAGTGTTAACCGTCTTCACTGAGAGTGTAGGAAGGAGGCACAAGAGTAGTTTTAAAAGGCATTTGCTAGTTTAGTTAAACAAAATACCCATGTGTAATAAATGCTATATGAAGCAGACAAATGGTAAAATGAAAGGGAAAAATATATGATCAAAGAGAAATTTCCATTCACCTGTAAACGTAATGTTGAAAGAACAAAAAGCAGTTCTTTGGCCTCCATAGCTGGACCACGATGACAAAATGCAGCTGACAAAATGTAAGACCATTAGTTAAGAAATAATAAAGGTTGCACAGAAATCGGAGCATGAAACACAGCAGAATATTCTCAAGGTTGAACTGATACATAGTTCACCTTTCAGCTCTGTAAAAAAGACATTGTTAAAATAAATGGTACTAATTTAGTGTAAGTGTAAAATGGTCTGATTGACAGATGTGGGAAATTTTATTCAGGAAACAGTGCTAGAGAGGCAAATTTCTCTACATTGTCATCACCAATTTTCCTTGCCTAGAAAGAGCTATCATAGGGGTAATTACTGTGTCAAATGCACTTGCTTTTCTTTCTTCTTTTTGTCATGTGTCTCTGTCTCTCTAGGCCTTAGATTGATACTTTTGAACTCATTTAGTCCAGCAAACAGATATCACATAATACTGGTCATAATACTTTGAGCCATGTGACAGATGCTGGACTAAACATTCAGCTCACTGCCATTCCTAAGTGTTTGTTATTTTGCAAGTGTATCTATGTGTGCATTAGCAAGAAGTATAGCACCACAGAGAGCAGAGAAGCTGGTGCTGAACAACCATGTCCATGCCTCTGCCATGCACAGGCCAGTTGAACTCTTGAACTTCAGACCATCTCTATTCTGATGTTGCGTTTGGAATCAGCCCAGGATAGGGATGTGATGGAGACCTTCCTTCTGGTTGAAGCAGATCTACACGGAACCTGGTTTGTGCACTCTGACGAAATGGCTGTTCTCAAAGGCTCTGCTGTCATGAAGAGCCCATACCAGAGCAAAAGAGATAAGTGGGAAGGAAGGAGGAAGGAGCAACAGAGAGAAACTACTTGCTGACTGTGCACCCTGGCCCCCTGGACCACACAGATGGCAAAGAGGAGGCTGGAGTCAGATTGTTTTAAAGTTAAAATTATAAAAAATATTTCCAGCAACATACAGGAAATTAGATGGAATTCCATTGAATTCCTGAATTGTCACTGAAGATAGACATTTTTATATTAGACTTCGAAAAAAATAAGGATCTTGCCCCAAAGAGACGTTAAATTATCTCAATTACATTAAGGCTAAACAGTCTTAAGGAAGCTTTTTATGATGGTGTAACTGCATCAGTGGACCAGGGTACAGCCACTGATTTCATCTATCCTTTGACATGGTCCCACACAACATCCTTCTCTCCAAAATGGAAAGATATGGATTTGATGAGTGGATGGTTTAAAGGACAAGGATCATTTGGTTATGATCCTTAATGGTTTAACAGTTTACAAGATTGTACCCAATGGTTTAATGGTTATAAGATCATACCCAGAGAGTGGTAGTCAATGGCTCAAAGTCCAACAGAGATCAGTGACAACTGGTACCCCTCAGAGGTCAGTACTGGGAGCAGTGATGTTAACATCTTAATCACTGACATCAACAGTGGAATCAAGTGCACCCTCACCATGTTTGTGGGTGGTGTCAAGCTGTGTAGTGTGGTTAACATATCTGAGGGACGGGATGATGTACAGAGAGAAATAAACAGGCTTGAGCAGTGGGCCCAAGTGAACCTCATGAGGTTCCACACATCCAAGTGGAAGGTGTTGTGCCTGGATCATGGCAACCCCTGCTAGCAATACAAGATGGACGATGTAAGGATGGAGCACCACCGTGCTGAAAACAACTTGGGCATACTGGTGGATGGCAGGATGGACGTGAGCCAGCAATATGAACTTGAAGCCCAGCCCAAAACTGACCATATCCTGGGCTGCATTAAAAAAAAATTGTTTTCAGCAGATCAAGGGAGGTGATCCTGCCACTATACTTTGTGCTGGTGAGACCTCATCTGGCACATTGCATCCAAATGTGGAGTCATATCTCAGCACAGCAGAGATATGGACTTATTAGAATGTGTCCAGAGGACAGCCACAAAAATAATCCAAGGGATAGAACACTTCTCTGATGAGGGCAGGCTGAGAAAGCCGGGGCTGTTCAGCCTGGAGAAGAGAAGGCTCCTGGGGACCTTACAGCAGCCTTTTGAGTATCTAAAGATAGGGCTGTAAGAAAGAAGTGTACAGATCTTTAGTGGGGTCTGTTGTGATAGGACAATGGAAAACAGCTTCAAACTAAAAGAGGGGATATTTAGAATGGACATAAGGAAGAAGTTTTTTACCTCAAGAGTGGTGAGATACTGGCACATGGTGCCCAGAGAGATGGTGGATGTCCATCCCTGGAAACATGAAAGGTCAGCCTGGATGAGGTCTGAGCAACCTGATCTAGCTGTAGATATCTTTGTTCATTGCAGGGGAGTTGGACTAGAAGGTCTTTTAGGGGCCCTTACAACTTAAATATTCTGTGATTCTATGATTCCATGCTGGATTTTAATAGCTTCTTATGGACTACCATAGTCTACCTATATTTCCCCGGAAGAAAAAAAAAAAAAAAAAAAAGCCCAAGCCCCCACAAGTTTTGCAAGATCTTGATACCGGAGATTAATCTTGTAAAACATTTTTTACATTGAGGAGTGGAAAAGCAGAATGAAGACACATTATGAAATATGAAAGTCATGTAGTGAGTTTAAATACAGATTAGAAGAAAATGATTACAAATTAAATATATATATATAAATATGTATTTTTATTACTATACATAATATTACTATTATATACTGTATCATCAAACCTGTTTGCAGATCTCACTTCTGTGTTACTATTACACCCGTCTTTCAACCTTTTTATCAATTCTGCATTTATTTTTAAAAGTGTACATTACTCATTCCTGATTTGGGAACAGTCCCTGTGTTGAAAGTAAAATTATTGAAGTTAACTCTTGAGCTGGACTGGTTAATGTTGTTTTTGTCATCAAGTCTGTTGGCTTCTTTGACAAAAACTATACTACTTTTTGACTCCTAATGAGTAAAAAATTGATATCAAAAGTGGGCAGTGGCATGGAAATCAAAAATATTTATTAAGAATACTTTGGTTATTTTTATATGATCTGCCCATCAGTGTTTGGTGTCTTTCCACTTATTTCTACTAGAAGGCAACATTAATTGCAATAATCATGTTTCCTTAAATCATTTTATAAAAATGTATTCAAAAAAGCGGCTTTTCTTGAACATCTCTGAAACCTCGGAGTAGCTAAATATATTTATATATTTAATTTTTGTTTGTTTGCTTGTTTGTTTTTGTTTCCAGGGACAGGTTTTCATCAGCACAATATCCAGAAAAATCTCATTTCTTGTGTTTATTCTGTGAGTGGTCCTCAGACTGCTTGTAGCTCTCTGCATCTGCTGTGTTTCTGATGTACATCCACAGCCTCAGTGAGATTTTATCCGACTTTCAGGCTAACTAAGAAAACAAAGAGAACTGAAACTGAATTCAGTGCAGTTTAAAAACACATGAAAGTGGCTGGACAGAGAAACAGATACATGGTTACTCCCTGGGGAAAGAGAGAAACCTAGAATTTGGCAGAACTTTTTTAGTGTGTCCCAAGGGTAAACATGGGAAAGCCATTACTTGACTCATTGATTTCAATGACTGTTTTATCTGTGTGGGGAATATGAATAACAACAAGTATAAATTAAAAAAAACCAACCACCTAGATGTCAATGAATTTAGGACAAAGTCTGTGAACAAATTGACCAAGATAAACATACTGATCATAACTTGAGTATTTGGGTCTTTTCTATCTGTAATGGTTATGGGGATTAATTCTGAAAGCTTTATTCAGTGCTTTGCTAAAACAATTAATGCCATTAATTACCTGTCTGGAAAGTAAGAAAAACAAATAGCTCTATAAAGTGCTGATACCTTCTGCCAATTTGCACAGCTAGTAAGTGTCAAGTGTTCAAATGTGGACGGAAGCAAGGAGATAGGTAGAGAATCAGCTTTGTGGAGAGGTTTACACTTGGCAGTGACATTTCTTAGAGCTTTACCTTCCACCTCTCTACATTCTCCACTCTTTTTGAACCTTTCTATAATTGTTGAACACTTTAAATTTACTAAATAAATAAATAAATTTAAAATCTTCTTTTATCCCAACAGTTTATTTGGCCATTCAATCTGTTTAATCCTCCTACATAGGTATCTAGTGGTATCATGCACTTTCTTGAACTTTGTACGGATTTAAAAAGCTTCTTAAAGACTAGGAAAAAACAGTTATGAATACAAGGGGCCAAATCTTAAAATCGAATATCTAAATGGAATTCTTCTAAGCTACTGGCCTTCCCTGTGTTATTATTCCTGAGTTCAGGAAGCAAAATATTTAAGACTGGAAATACTGAATAAAAGGGATGAATGCTTGCAATATTCTCAGCTGTTGAAAATTTTCAAAGCATAATCCACAGAGTAATTCAGTAAATTCCCAATGTCCCTAATGATAGTGATGACATTTTAATCTTTGGCAAAATTCAGGAAGTACTCAGGAAAATTCTTGCTGTGATATTTGACTGTTTGACAGCTGTTAATCTAATATTTCACAATGCCAACTTTCATCTGAATTAAGTAATGCTATACCTTTTCTTCAGAAAATACTATAGAGCTAATCCTAAAAAACAACAGCAAATAAAACCTCAAACAAGGTTAATATTTATATTACAAAATCTCATATATACAGTCTTACATTCAGTGGAAAATTACCTTAACTCATCTGATGAGCTTGGGTAGAGACTCCTTATTGTACACCAGGAAAATCACTAGGGTGTGATTTTCTTTTAAATCTGTTTCCTCACTGACCTTACCCCGAGGCTGAACCTGCTAGAGACTTCCATTCATGATCACTTATAATTTTTCCAGACTTTTTCTCGCTGACTGCAGGATATAAATTACTCTTTGCCTCCTGCTTCAGTCTAAGTAAAATATCATGTGTGAAAAGCAATGGTTAATGATGAACAGATGTCTCAGGATCTCAGGATCATAGGATCTCTGACTATGACATCTTTCTTAAGTCAGTCTAGTACATCTAACATCTTCTCCCTCATTAATCTTGGGCAAGTCAGTTGTGCCAAAAATATACATGCATTTTTAGTTTCATCTGTGCATCTTAGGCTATCTAGAGTTTGAGTTTTTAAAACTTCCTAAGCCCTGGTGGAAACTAGAGGGAAAAGTAGTTTTGCAGTATGTTTTAAAATCAGGCAATAATGCTTGAAGTTGGTGGTAGACCATCTTACATATAAAAATGTGTTGAAGAGCAACACAGAAGTTGAGCCAGGAAGTAAACATGGAACCTTTTGCACAGATCAATCAGAACAATCCAGCTATGTATTTCTGTACTGTTCTGTCAGGTTCTTGTAGAAAATAAACAGAAGGAAACAGGGTGTTTGAGTATAGATTAGATCTTTTCTTCTCAAGTTCAGCGTTCCTCAAGGGTTGTGCAGATGAATAGACATGAAACTACGAAAGCGTTGGCTTTATCAGAACATGGGGCTTCTGAACTGGAAGAATCAGACAGACACAAGGATTAATGTTTTTCTGTAGCCTGTTTGAAACAGTTCTCTTTGGAAGTAATTTCCAGGGAAAGAAAACAATTCATACGCACAGAGAAAATACAGCTGTGCTGCCAAAGAAGTGTCAGAAACTATTTTTTAAGTAAAAGGTGTATTTCTGCTGCACATACGCCAATAGTATCACTTCTTCCTCCACCAATTTAAAAATTGAAGTTTGAAACAGAATGTTACTCAGTCTAGAATCCGAGCAAAGTTCTTTCTACATATAAAGATAGCTAACTGGAGTAAAATGTACATCTGTATATTAGCTGTTTATGATGGATAGCATATGCTACCCAGTATGAATGAACACAGTACTTCCTTGGCTTTTTTTCTTCCTCCTTGCCTCCTTCATTTTAAATAAACAAAATATTTGTACTTCTGAATGTATAGGTGAATTTAAGAAGTTTGCCACAAAATAAAAAGTCAATGATAACTTTAAGCTTACAACTTTGATTTTGATTCTAAGTAGTATGTAGCATTGTTACATACTTCACTTTATTAGGAAAGAGTAATAAACTATGAGAATGCTATTAAATGAAAATAGTGTGCAATTTCTATGTACCAGAGCACCACCAGTATGCTTGCTTGTTTCATTTCGATTTTCACATATGAACTGTTTCTGTAGTCCATAATAAATGTAATTATATCCACTTCAGATATTTCTAATCATGGAGCCATAATTTTCTCAGATCAATTCCTGCTTAATGATTATACTCAATGATATTCCATAATTGTTCTGGTGTTTTTATTTTGATGTAGAATTCTAATTTGATTCTTCTCCATATATGTGTTGTCAATATTATTTATAGTTAAATTAAAATTCTTAATAGCAGAAAGCCAGTGAGCATAGCAAAGCTTGCCGCCATGGCCTGCTAGAATGATGGTCTATTATGTAGGTTTATCATGCCATGGAAAAATGCCATCATTTGGAAGCTCTTTACTAGAGAATTAATTAATAAAGTAAAAAACCAAGTCATAATCAAACACCTTTTATAGTGTCACATGTAACAGAAATGGTCTATTATTTATATATTATTAATTAAAAAGTAGCTGTCACACAAAAGCTAATAATTTAAGTGGACTTTGTAGTAAATAAAAGATTTTCCAGGAAGAATAAAATTTTATGGAAAGCTACTCAGGTTTGGCTATTTTCTTCGAATACTGAATCTCAATGGAAAGACTTCATATGTTTCTCTCCAACCAGTGAAATCAATAATTATTTTATTTTAAAAAAAGAAGAAGAAAAAGAAGAAAATATCAAGACAAGAGTATCATCCCATGCAAAGAAATCATCACATTTTCAGTTCCAGCAAGACTAAGAAAGCAATATTGGCATCCTCTCAAATGTCTGCAAGACAGAAAGTATTTTATTAGAAGATACTAAATGACATCTGTATTGAATGCATTATCATGTGAACATCATTTTGAATATCATTATAAATGATATTCAAAACCATTGGGAAGGGTGCTCATACCTATCTATAGTCTACCTCTATGAAAGGTGCTCATACCTATCATAGTCTACCTATATGAAAGGAATACAAGTTGGAAGGATTTATATTTTCAGAATAACCCCCATGTTTATTCTGCTGGAAGAAGTAACCTTTATTTTAAAAATCCATAAGGTGTGTAGTTCATTTAAGTATGAAGAGTGCCAAAATCTATGGTAAAACATGTAAGAAGGAGTCAGGGTACAATCACTGACTTCTCCAATATCAAGTGTTGTACCGCTTTTGATTCCACAGGTTTTATATATGCACGTTGTTCAACTACATACTAACAGAAAGTGTGTGTCTTGCATTTTGCCAAAGGCTTGTGGCTAAGCCAATGACAAGTTGTTCCATCAGAAAAACTGGTAGCTGGCAATCAAAAAGAGAAGTCAACAAACCCAATAGAATGTTAAAATTAAATAAAAATGATCAGAAAATACACAGGGTTATAAAACTTGTATATCACTCCTCTTTGAGGTGATAATGGAACTGAATATAGCCCAGAGTAGGCTTCTGTCCTCCAAGCAAGTTACTTTCAGGTTAAATAAAATTTCCATATGATTCTTATGCAATTTTTGTTCCACTAGATTTATGATGTTTTTCTGGATGAGATAAAGTTAAAATAGGGCTCTGCGCAGAAGGAATAAAGAACTGGTAACCATTGCTCACCACAACTTTTGCTGTATCAGTATTTTTTCTTAAGCAGGAAGACCTAATGCCATGGTTACTCACATTCAGTTTACAAGCCCGATTAAAGTCAAGAGAAAATACTTTGTATTCTCATATTAGTTAGTACCACCCACTTGAAATCTGTCTTGATACAGGCCTTATTATAATACCCTATGGGCAACAAATCTCAATGTTATGGGCATTTGATAAATTGTAATTACATAGTTTTTTTAAGAGCCTTTACTAACCAGTTGAGTGAAAAACACAGCAACAAATAGTTGTACAGTCCTTGCCGGTGTGTTTCTTCCCATAGAATACACAAGATTTTTAAGCATGCATAGAAGATTCATAGGAACTCAATACTGAACCGTTACTTTGAAAACGCATATGTAGATAATCAGCTTCCACATGTGCAAATCGAATTGTTTGAATCATAGAGCTGTAGAAGAAAACCTTTACTTCTCATATCTCACAGGTGCCTCCTTTGTCAAACACTCTTAAAGGAGATGCTGACACAGGGCTACACAAACTGCCTCCCTGAAGTTAAACAAAAGGCTGCTGAGGAGTTCATCCAGTGTGAAGACTTCCCAAGCCCCAGCACAATTAAAAAGAAAAGCTAGTAGTTTGAAATATATGTCAGGTGAAAATTTGTTTCTGTAGAATTTCTACTGACTGCAATAGCTGTAGTCTTACTCTAGTGCTTGTTTTTCCTTCTGGAGAGAAGAAATTTCAAATGAATCTCTTCATACAGAAGCCATCTAGAAATTGCTTCATATTAGTTATGTTCCCATTGTCTGTTAAGTGCAAACAAATACTCAGATATGCTATTCTCCTGTGATTTCCATTGTGTTCTTTGAAATTACATGCCAGTGCTGTGAGTGACAGATACACCCTCTGGTAATTTGTCATTGATAGATTATTCTTTAATTAAAGTTTCAAGATAGATTTCCTCTTACTCAGGAAAGGCTGGCTTTACAGTTTTTATTTGAAGGTAATAAGATAGGTGTCGACCTGTAAGTGAATGTCTCTTATCAGAAAGGTAAAGGTATATACTCACTGATACTACAGTAAAATATAAATAATACCTTTATCTAATTTATAGACATAAAGAGACATGTTAACCCAAATATTTAAGAATCATTCTTGACAAAAAATACTGATGCAAATCAATATACATTATAGTACACTTGTGCTGATAAATATATGTTCAACACATTAACATCTGATCCCATGACTTGTAATGTTAATAACAAATCAATCAAGTGCCACAAAAGTGAATAGAATGACTGCTATGGCCAAATGTGAGAACAGAATTAAGAAGCACAAAACTAATTAACACGGCACAACCTTCAGACCACTTGAACTCCTAGAACTCCGTACTTTTTATTCAGAGAGAAACTCAAGAAAAAAATATTTCTAGAGTACAACAGGGATGTGAAATGAGGTGGTAATAGCATAGCATGCCCCCATGCAGAAAAATAATATGAGACGAAGAACTCGGGAAAACAAACAAGAAAAGGTGGCATGGTTCTATAGCTGCCAGTTTTCTTGAAGGAAATGTCATACTGTAAATTTCTGCAGGGCTCTAAATACAAGTCTATACACACATATAGTCTATACATGGTCTATGAATGCCTCATTTTGCATAGCAAGACCTATTTTAAAGGTCTTTAGGAAAAAATAATCCCATAATTTTGATAGAATCAATGGACATCATTTGTATGCTTCAGTGACTCCTGATTTTTCATGGAATATTGAGCCACCCATGCCCTTTACTGAATCTAACAACTCCTTGTTCCAGCAGTGAGTGGGTCAGTCTCAAAAATAACCTATTGACTGAGGTACATTGTTGTCGCTGACATCTCCCAAATGAAGTCTTAATTCCAATATAAATGGCATATAGGAAATAATGAAAATAGTTATATAATCTGAATGCATCACACCAGTGATTTTATATACCTTTTTTTTTTTTTTGGTATTGTTTATATATATATACCTACTCTGCATGAAAGATTTTTCCAAAAAACCCACCAAACATCCCCACACCAAAAAAAAACCCAAATTAAACAATTACGATCAGGGAAAAAAAAAAAAAAAAAAAAAAAAAAAAAACCCAAGAACACTGAGATGAAATATAGTTTGTTTGTTTTTTCCCAAATAAAAACCAAGAGAATGTTGACTCAAATTCATTATTTGCCTAGTCAATGCAGTCAAATACTTCCTAACAAAGGAACATTTCCAAGTGAATTCATTTTATTTTCAACTCATTCCAAGTAGCAGCCTGCTTTCTTTCACTTTTTTTTTTCCCCTCTTGTATGATGCGAGATGAAGAGTTGGGAGTGAAAGAGTTGACAGATTTTCTCTTCACAGGCAGGTATGATTTAGAGGTATTATTTTTACTTTCAGTACACTGTGAATCACACAGGCTTGGAGTGCAAGGGTTGCACAAAATGTAATGAGTCAAGTCCTTAATAAATATTTGCATCACTAGTGCAAAACTAAATAAACTGTAGGTCCGGAAGACCGTAACCTTTCATAAAAAAATGTAAGCTAACCCCCACAGGACATGTCAGATTCTCGTACATCATAAGAAATCCAACACAAACATTCAGGAGCACTAGTATGCTTTGCAGCATTTATTAAACTTGCTCCTCTACCCTTCTTCCTTATGATTCTTCTAATAATGTATTATGTGGCTAAAGATTATTGCATTTGTGTTGGCTGTTTTTAATGAAAAAGTCACAGAGTATAAGCCATGGAGACATGAGAAAATTACGTTATTAAGAGAGTATATAGAACCTATAATGCAACACAGCATAAATGCTGTGCAAGTTGCCTTCCTTCCTTTACTGATTTCTGTCAAAATCCTAATTCGTACTTTGATTCTATGCAGTTTTCTTCTGCAATTTTATATTGCATTTAAAAATGCTCAGTTTGTCAGTGGTGTCCAAGAGGTTAATAAATAATTACAGCATGCTTTTTTTGCTATCAATAAGTGATTATAAACAACTTATTGATGTACAGACTCCATATTAATGAACTGCTTATTAAAACATATATTCATCTTTCTTTGACCATTTAATTGAAGTATGGTTTATAAATGATCCCCAAGTAATGATCTAATCCCATTTATGAGGTAGTCAGCTCATGTCTGTAATTTCCAGAATGCTGCAACCACAATCACTCTATTTTGCACATCAGAAATGTATTAAACCCATACGCTTTTGTATCTGCTGCCTGGCTTCCTCTGTTTATTCACACTTCTCTTTTTTCACCATTCTTTTCTGAACATTCATTGCACTTCATTTCAGCCAAGGACTCTGCTTTAATTTATACTGGCCACCTCATCCAAAAGTCATTCCATTATGGTGAGAAAATATCTTTGCTGGAGACGGAAATCAATCAGTTAATTAATTAATTAAAAATGTGGTTTAGATTATTGGGCTGGTGCCAGTGCTACAAAATAAACTGGTCTGGTAGCAGCCTGAAAACAGGGCTTCAAACACAGTTTTAACATAAAAAATCTCCTTTAACACAAATTTGTATTCATAGAACATACATGATATTGCTCGTGGTGTATTAAATCTTTTGCTTTAACTCATGAACAGCAGTGCCTAAGTTATCGTTTTCTTCATGAAAAGTATAATCGTTCTCTTTTAAGGCACACTGCATTGTAATTACTGCTTTGCTACTGCAGTGTACTTCAGGGAATTGTAACTCACGGAACAAAGCCACCTTGCTTTCAGTTGCTGAACAGGCAATTACCTTGCCCCAAAATGGCATGTTCATGTGCTAGAAGCACCATGAAGAAAGAGAAAAAGGTCTGTAAGCCACATCCTGAGCTCTCTCCTATTTCATAGAGCCTCATGTTCTTTTGTCACTGAAATATCAGAAAAATGAAGCAACATTCCACTCCTGCTTGTCACTTTACATGTCCTTTCCATGGAAGAAAATGTGCAGTAATCAGCTGTAGCAATTTGGGGATACTCAGCACACAGGCTGCCTCCTCCTTTTCACCCTTTGTAAGGAAGGTACTTGGCACTGCCTGATTGAGGGGAATTTATCCTGAGCCCTGGCATTTGACCCTATCAGTCCCTACATTTTCACATGCATGGGAGAACTTCCTCCAGGAGCAGTGCCCTTCCTAGAGATTCCTGCAAAGCATCACTTCACATTACATCCATTGCAGATTTGCCACAAATGAATAAAACTGAAACATAGAAACAGAAACAGAAACTTCTAGTAAAGGAAATAGTTAAATTTCTTGGGAATAACGCTATAAAAATAAAAATAGTATGGAAAAAAAAAAAAAAAAAGCATCAATCACCTTTCTTGGCTGTCTCCTAAGATTTCTTAACAGAGTGTCTTGACAGGGAAAAAGTCCTCCATGCCTGACTCCTACCTTTTAGAGTTGACCTCTAAAACTAACATGGAAAGCTGGCAGTATAGCACTCTTCACCCCAGCTATATTGCCTCAGAGACCATCTACATACTCTTTTTCCTTCTGCCTATGTTAAAATTTCCTTTTTCTTTCCTTTAGTCTCATCCTTTTTCTTCATCTTTTCATGCAGTAGAGATGTGGAGTTCAGATTTGCACTAAATATTTCACTAATATTCCTTCCTTGTTTACTGGGCTGGTACCTAAGTCTAATAATCAGCCTCAGTGAGCAGAATTCTTCATCTTTGCTTTGGGTATTTCAAACTCCTCATATTTTAAATGACCCCCTTACTTGACTTCAAGGTTTTCAAGATTCTTTCAACAGAAGGAGTATGATCATCTCCCACAAAAGTGGTGTGAGGATTGTCCTGACTTGTTTTCTTACACTGCAGGCAAGGACTCTTCTAGCAGAAGAGGTATTAATACTTACCCTTTTCAGTTGGGTAGATTAACAACTTTGTCCTGTGCATCCAAAATGATGTGATTACTCAAAAGAATCAAACAAGCAGTTTTTTAAATCAACTTCCTAAATTTATTTTACATGAGTTACTCTAGTGTACAGCTCAGGGGAAATTTGTGATTCTTCCTAAAAAAATAATTGTGTCACGCTGACAGAAATGTACTGCTTATGGCTATTTCAGCATGTTGCCACAGATTTCCAAGAGGATCAGATGACAGCAGGCAATTGCAAGTGCCATCAAGAAAGCAGCAACTCCTTTTAGACTCTCTGCAAAGTGCTGATGTGTCCACAGATGCAGCGAACAAACAACTTGCTCTCTGAACAGCTGAAGCAAGCTGTGTCAACAAGACAGAATTTGAATTATTACATGGTGCTGTTTCGTCTGTGGAGGAAGAGAAAAGGAGTACATGATTATGGCCTAGAGCTTGTGGCTAGGGAGGGAATAATTGTAGCTCTTCAGCACTATTTTTTGATGGAAAACATCTGCTTCCTTTCTCATCCTCATGAAAGAAGTACTTGGGAAATGTCCCCTGATGGTAACTCTCTGAATTGGGTCATTTCTCTCCTTGGAATTCTTATGCTGTATTTGGTCTCCAGGGAAATCATTTAAAAATCAGACTGGAAAGCATATAGGTATACCAGAAAACCACTTCCACATCACCTTTGAAACATGGTACCATGGCCACTAACCACATGAAAAGAAATACCAGTTCTACACCAGTATTTGTTCCTATAATGGCAAGAGTAAGCATTCCTTTCATCTTCCCTGGGGAAGGAGTGGGGAAATCCAGACTCCTGCACTGGTTACATAAGAGCCCATAGCAGCCCCTGGTTTTATTAATCATCTTTGACATCAGCATGTCAAGATCAGAGGCTAGCTAAACCTACATAACGAGTGGGAGGTGGCCACTGAATGTTATTCATATAAAAATGGAGATTTGTTTTCTACTGATAATGAATATCCTTTCTATTTCCCAGGCATGCGCTTTCATTTCAGGCCTGAAATTCATCCATATGTTTCAAGGTAAACCATAAAACATATCATTATGCAAAAATGGAAGAAATGTGATGCAAAAGAGTGATGGTTTTGCTTAGCCACCATGTTTTCAAACTTTGTTACCAATACATTTAATCTACCATAAAAAAAAGCGATCCAGGGAATGTGGAATAATGATTGAAAGAGAATAAGGCTATTACAGAAGAGGTAAATTTTCATTTCCAATCCAAATTTAGCCAAAAGGGTAACAGGATTGATTTCATGGTCTCACAAAACAGCGTTCATGAAGGAAAGAATGTGGATCTTCCATTTTAAAAAAATCTTATATTTTTGAAAGCATAAATAAAAAATAGTGGTCTCCCAGCCCATGTTTTTAGTCTTTCAGATTTAGAAGGGAGATGTATCTGTATACATAAATCACATGTGAATATACACGTAGATGTTGTATGTATTCTTACAGATAGGAATATTACCGAGTCTTAAGGATGTAAAAGGATAACAAGATTTTCTTTTATGTTCCTTAATGATATACACACAGGATTTTTTTACTGTATTGTGTAAGTTTATGTGTAATAAATAGATAAGTAAGGTGAAGAAGATAAGAATTTCATTTCGAGGTATCTTTATTTTTATGTGTTTAGAATGTTTAGTGTTAAAATGCCTGTATGTAACAGAGCATTTTATTCACATCATGTGTATGTCACACTGGTTACTATAATAGTGGTAAAGTCTCAAAGTAACTTGGTTTAAAACCTTCAAGGACTGTGGTAAAATAAAGCAGGAAAGCTAGTCTTAAAGTTTCCCCACATAATAGTAGAAAATATGATAAGCATCTCTTCACAACTAGAGCATCCAGCCATTATGATTCCAAATATGTACTACTCACATTTGTTTACAATATTTTGGGAGAAATCTGGCATATGACCAGAAATATAGTTTAAAAAGCAATAAATGCCAGAGAAAAAATCCCTTCTGTCATCAAGTGATAAAAGAAGGAGTTTGCTAAATATGTGGTGATGAATTAAAATATTACAGCTAAGACAAAGGCTATACATAATCTTGGAAGATATTTTCTGGAGATCAAGAGCTACTGTAGTACCAGTATCAGCTAGCCATTCTGTAAATAAGAAAACAGCATACTACAGTGAGTCATTTGCTTGTTCTTAACATAGACAATTGGATATTCCTTTATTATATGCATTTATTTATTTTAAAATATCTGAGTTGTCTCATTTATCTTTAAGTGATGGGAAATATTTATTAAAATGTCTATGGAAGGTACAAAAGAAGAATGGGAATAGCAAATTCATCTCCTATTCTGTTCCTTACTCTGTGAAATCAATTTTAAACCATGAATTTGTCTTCCCTGGTGCTCAGAAAGCAACAGAAAATTCAGAAAAACATTCCTTTAAATACAGACTCATATATTTTGATTCAGTGGGAATATTGATCATGACTGTTCACTAAAGAATAAATCCAAAAATAGTGTTTCATTGTCAAAAACCCAGGCAAAGTGTCCAAGTTAGCATTGTGAAAATTTCAAATGTCTATTCAGTAATATTTTGTCTGAAAGGAACTTGATTTCTAAGGGAAAAAATGCCTAGATTGCTTGCACCCTGGCTTAAAAACTGGTTAGTAGTATGTGGCAGTCAGTACTCTGCCTCTTAAACTTGTTCTTACAGATGGCATTCCACATACTGCAGTCTCTTGTACCTCTCTAAACTTTGGCTTGATCTGTCACTCGAATTTTAAGCACTGATCAGGAAAAGCCTTTCAGAATCCATAAATAATACATTTCTCTGGCTATATTACTTGTAGGACCTAATTCAACAAAACAAACCATTATGTTCAAGATCAGACCCTATAAAAAATCTAGTTTTGTTATCCACATTATTTTACCCAACTGAGAGAACGGGAGAGCACTCATTCACGATCCAGGGAATTTGTATTAAGTTTTACCCATCAAGCTATTTGATTACTTGGAAAAGGGTTTTCCAGTTGGACTGAAAAAAGATGGATTGGGCTTATGCTCCTCATAACACAGATCCTAATAAATGTTGGGGCACTCTATGTCACAAAATTGTCAGCACATTACTACAACATCTACTCCAGCCAGGGCATATAAAAGGTACCTTATTATAGATTTTCTGCAACCAACACCTCTCCCTTTTGGGTTGCCAGAGTTGATGAGTTAGCAAGCAATCACCATTTATCTTTACTTATGTTCTTGGCCCTCACATATTACCACTCCCCTCAAATACTCCACATGCATGTTATTTGGGAGCAATATTCTTTACCACAGTTGCCTTTACTGCACCAATAGTAACAAGTAGTCTTATCTTTGGACCAACCAAGCTGAGGCAGTATAATTAGATGATATCATATCTTCCGTGTCTTGCTACAAGCATAGTATTTTAGCCTACATTTTTGGCCTATCTGAAAGCTAGAATTTGTACCTTGTGTTTCAAAGACAAAAGAGAAAACAACAACAACAACAAAACCAGAAAAGTGTAGATCACATACTCCCAGCAGCTAGCCACAGAACCTCTTCTTGAAGCTGTTGGGCTACCTCAAATATTATGGCAGTCAGATTTTAGAATCACTGCTCTTCTGACCTAGGTTGGTTCAGGAGAATGCATGTGAGACACTACCTTTTCTGAAATAGTTTCAGTGTGTGTGAAATTAATGAATCTAAATGAAACACAATAAGCAATCATAAAAAGTGTGGTGTAATGATGCAGAAATTTCCAAGTCTGATATTCCAATGTGTGTTAGAGTACACGTGGCCCAGTAAACAAGACATACATTTAATGATAGCAAAACTTGTCTTCCTGTATTTCCCGTATTCAGAATGAATTCTGAATTACTAGACTGATGGGGAAAGACACATTGAAACCCCATGGAACCCCAGTTCTGCAGTGAAATTCACAAACTCATAAAGCAGTCAACTACAGAACATAACCTTTGCATTTGCTCACATTTTTGAATGTCTGATGTCAATTACATGATTAGATGACTCCTTTGCCATATACACGTTTCAGGATTGCATAAGCAACCTAGGAACAGAAGTCAAAATTGTGAATTGCCCTGTTAGCAAGACTACTCAACACTGAAACCATATATTTGAACATTTTGGTTCCCATCCTTTTTTGTGATTTCAGTTCTGTGTCACATACAAGGCAAATGACAGAACTGTGCTTTACAAAAACCACTGGATTGCTAACATTATAAGATTGAAGAAACACACATACCTTCGTGCCTGATGTTACTGTGTCATATAAGAGGACTTTCTGCACTAAAAATCTAAAAATTTATGCTTTCCAATTATTTTCCTATGTAAAATGTTTCTGTTGTTGTCATATAGGACAAAAGGATAAAATCCGTGCAGAAATGAATGGAGGACAGGCATTCATAATCTATCAGGGTCCATTAAGATGAAGGCTACATTGAAAAAATGTACTTCCCAACAAGATAGCACAAATGCCTGTGTACAATGAGATCAAAACTCTGTCAGTTTTTACACTGTCTTTTCTGATATCATAGACAATGCTGCCTTAACAAGCTTTGTCAAAACCGTGTTCCACAATAAGGGCAATAGGACAAGGAACTGGTACTTTGAATGCTAAGACATGAAAAAGCAATTTCAGTTCCCTGGAGATATTTCAGGAAGTCATTAAAGAACATTAGTTACTTGAGCACAATGGAGCCTTGAAGGATAATCCAAAAAACAGACATAGGTTTGGAAAAATACCCTAGATTACACAATTTCTTCAAGGTACCCATCAGAGGTATACTTGAAAAGTCAAAATGGAAAATTATGGCTTTGCCTTAAGAAATTATTTCTTTAATGTTGATGAAAATAAAGCAGGTTGACAGAGAGAATGAAAATTCCAGCCTTATATATATATAAACATATAAATGAAAAGATTATATGAAAATATGAGTGTAAAAACCTACAGGTTTCAGCATGTAAATGCCAAAAAAAAATGTAACCTTCTTTAAATAAGGAAGTGGCATTCAGATAGTAGAAAAAGTTTTCATTTATGACTCTTTATTTTTAACAGATCATTAACTTACATATAATACATTTCTGAATCCACCTTGGTCTATGAAGCAAACATGAAAATACAAAAACTGTAGCAGGCAATTGTCTTTTTTGTATTCGTTTTCTTATATAAGCTATGTGGCAGATACTACCATTCCCTCTCTTTTCTAGCAGAGTAATAGAAATTCCGATCACGAGGCCACCATATTTCTTCCATACTGTGTTTTACTATGTGAATGTGAAGGAACTGGCTAGTGACATCAAGTTCAGTGCACTGCTATACTTTCAAATGAAAGCATCACAAAATTGGGTATTAAAGTATGCTAAATGTTAAATTAACAGCACCAAAAAACAATCACACTTTGCTAAAAGTCTTTTTTCTATGCATCCCTTTTCAATTGTGTAGTGAAAGTTTTTTCCACTAGGAAATAATCGTTCTTGCAAACTTTAGTATTCAGTATTCAAACTCAAGAGTTTTGATGGGGGTTATCAGGAGTTCAGGATATGTTCAAAACTAAACAAATGATTAAAAAAAAAAAAAAAACCAAGAAAAAACAACAAAACAAACAAAAATGAAAGCAAATTAACAAAAAAACAAACAAAAAAACCCAGAAAGTGCATACATATTTATAAGCATATAGATGCTTGTGCAGACTGAAGGCTTACAGTCATAGGAGTGGAGGTGTGATTATTATTTTTTTAAACTCTTTACTTGTTATCAGTTATATATACTTTCAGTGCTGCCTTCACATAGGAAGATTTTGTTTTGTTTGCTTCTTTAAATTGAAAGTCTATTTCTATTTTCCTTCTAGGAAATGATACATAGAGAGCATTAAGAGGCAAATTATAGGAGAAGTAATAAAAACATACAAAATAGTAAATGCTATGGAGTATACCTCATGTACTTCTTTTTACTTTTCTCCTTAGATATAGAGAAGATGCAGCAAATCGAAATTGAAATTGGATTGAAATAATGAAGTTATTTACAATTAGAAGAAATGAAGAAATGACTACACCTTTTCCTATGCAGCTTCTTGCATATTTTATTGCATCATTTTCTGAACCAACTGGTTTCAGACACTTTTCAATACAACAATATTATTTTACAATACTATTTTAGGTAGTGCTTACAATATAGTTAATGTAAAACACTATGATCATTGAACAAGTTTTGTGCAGTCACAATTATTATTGGAGTCTCAACACATTTTGTCAGCTCTCTAGAAGAATATTTAAAAAATGCTAAATTACTATGAAAAAATTTCTGTTTTATGTGGCCTGAAGATCAACGGCAAGTGAGAAAAAGATATAGAATATAGCTGTGCTGGAGTTGTAACTTAATGTATTTCTAGCACCTACAGTCTTTGTATGACTAGGCACACTCACACTTTTCTTTGTTCTTTATTACCAGTGGTATTCAGTCCTTTTATGATCTATGATTTACTGTCATATTTAATAAAGAAATCCTGCCTAAAACAACTCTCGTAGGTGCAAGTTTAATGCTTTCAGCTTCAATTTCTTTCTCTGAAGGGCTGTGAACCCTCCTCTCTCACCTTGCAGGTGAGGGTTTGAATCACCTTCTACAGACTTATGTGAGAGCAGATGCTCTCATGCCCTCCTATTGTGATTCTTCCACTTTAATATTAAATTTAATTTTATCATTCAGTATTCAGCAGACCAGAAAGAGAGAGTGAGCAGACAGAAACATATAGCTTAGCTGTCGTGGTACTTACCTGGAAAGAAAGACCTTTCCATTACTCTCACTGCTACAATCTGTACTTAAATTGCTTAAATTTTGATTGGCATTTCAAGGATAATCAAGATCTCTTAATCAAATATTCTTAAAAAAAGAGATGGGAAATATGCTTGTACTCCTTCCTCTTTGGTTTACACCATATGGAACTGTTTCAAAAGGAAGGATGAAGAGTGAGGAGTACCAGAAAGCCCAGTGGTCAAAGTATGGACTGAGTGAAAGTGAATTTAAAATGTCTGCAAGACTACCAAGAAGAAGGGAGAGATCTAAATAATTAAATCCATTACTACTGGAAGTGTGTTCTAATTGCTTATCCACTGGAAGTGTCCATAGAAAGCTAAGAGGCTCAGTGACATTCTGAAGTTAAGAATGCAGCTGAGCTGGGGGCACTGTAAACTCCTAACTTTACAAGTAGGGAGGGTAAGTGATAGGTCTGAATACCTAGGACAAGCAGGGGCATGCTGACACATGTCTACATTATCATGCTTTTGTCACCCAGTTTCAGTCTGGGACAGCAGGTTGCTCTGGAGCACCAGGCACAGAACTGTCCCAGAATTCCTGCCCCACTGCCCGCACTGTATATTGATGTTGTATGTGTATAACAGCACAGATAGGCAGTTCCCAGCTTGGTGTCAACTCAAGCAGACATCCAGAGGCCTGGAGAAGTTTTACAGATCTAATCCAAGACAAAAGCAGAGATGCTGATTATGATTTATAATTGTGAAAATTCAAGAATAAAAATAAATAATAAGTAAATGGAATAAAAAGCACCACCACTGCAATTCAGATCTAGCTAAAAACCTTAATATGAACTTAGATCACAAGAAACAATTGCGTAAAATGGAGAAAGAGAAAAAAGTCACTTATCTCTTCTAGTTGTTCTGTTGGCTTCCTCACATAGTACATATTATGCCAGTAAACTTGTGTTTAAACTTCCAGCATCAACTAACAATTTCCTTGATTTGAGTTCACTGATGTGGAAATGAATATTAAGTCAGCCATCAGCCTCCCAAAAGCTTCTTCCGTAACCTCAGCCTGTGTACTGTCTTAATCTGTGTACAAAACAAGTGATCAGCATAGCAACAAATTCTTTAAGTAATGGAGAAGTAGCACCATACTTTTAATATGTGTAGACAACAACAACAGTGTTAGTTTCTGAATTACAGCACAGTAAACAGATCCATATCCAGGTTAATAAGTAATAAAGCTGAACTGGAAAAGTGGATCTTAGCTAATTCATTGGTTTTCAGGGTGTTTCAGGCTAGATGGATTCCAGCCAAGGTTCCAAGCTTATGAAACAGTGATTCATGGCTAATAAGGGCAAATGCCCTAGACATATGAATATTTGTTACTCCAACATGCTGACCTTTTCCTAAAGAGGCAGAAATTTAATTATTTACTTTAAAAAGCACAATTATAGAAAAAGTCAAGACCTGATTTATATTGAGTTTCTGCATTTTTCACCGATAAATAAGATAAAAGAAAAAAATGAAGGAATATTTCTAATAACCAGGAGTAAAATTAGTACATATGTATATGTGCTTTTTGTGGGTGATGGGGAATGTTTCTTCTCTCTCTGCACATTTAATATTTCCAAGATTTCGTTTACAACTCATAACTGTTTTACTGAAATCTGCCTTATTGCTCTCTCTCAGTTCTAGTTGACGTTATTCTCTTAACTGGCATGAAAATAACTGGTCAGAAGGGATCAATGACAAATTCCAAGTGTCAGAGCTAAGTGTGTAGCACTCATTTCCCAGTCTCAGATTTATCAGCAGACACCACCATGTTGCTACTCTAGCGGGTCTTGCAGCACCTGCTCTTTCACCTCGAGCTCAAATGTCACGTAATAAGTGGTGAATATCAGAGACCAAAAAACGAAAAGCTTGTGAAAGTTTGTTCAAACACACATTTCTCTTATCTGTATGGGGAATTATCTACGTTGATTTTGGTTTTTTTCACTGACTTCTTTTAGGCCTCCCACCACTTTTCAGCCTCTTTATTATGAGTTAGATGTTTATGCTAGATGCTTTTTGGCCTCTAGAGATTCCTACAGCTGCCCAAATTTTGACACTTTGTAATCATGCAGATTCAGTAACTTATTGTAATTGTTTAGGGCGTCAGCTTAAAAATAAAAAATAATAAAAAAAAAATAGTAATAATAAAAAAAAAAAGCCTTCTTAATTATAAGTGGAAAAGAAGCTAAGTGCAGATTAGCTGAGACGCAGTTGTCAAGTATGCTTCAGCAAGAATGATCCGAACTCTGATCTGCTGCACTCACATGGGATCTCTTGAGAATATATCTCCTGCAAGATCATATTTTAATTTGCCCAGGTGGTATTTTTAGCAGTTTGATATCTTCCTTTCCCCCTTTCCCACCAATGAAATAAATCATATTGTGGTCATAAAGTAAATCCGTTCACCCAACTCCATTTGCTATAATTGTGCTTGCTACCATGTAGCCTACGGTCATTGATCAAGCATAGCATTCCTATCCAAGAGTGTGTATGTGAGCATGTGTTTAATTAGAAACTTAGTTTACAGCAATGACAGCATAGAAACTTTTAGACACAGGAATTCTTAGACATCTTTCCATCTCATTAAAACATAGAGTCTCACTTTGACTGTAGATAGTTTATTTCATTTCTACACAAATTAATTTCATAATTAAAACTAGTAATGGAAAATGAAGTTTATATGAAAAGAAGTCATAGAATTTTTTCAGGCATTTTCTCCAGTATATTATGAACCTCCCTTAAATAACCACAGAATTTTATTGAACCATTCTATATCTCTGCAATATTTCAAAATCACAAAGTCATGGACTCAAAGGTACTGCAAGATGCCTCAGGGTAGTGTCCATTTAAGTTCAGAGTACCAGTCACCAAAAGTGAATACTCAACGACCACTCTGGGTGACATGCTAAAGAATTCAACAATAATAAAGTATTTTCATATGTTTAAATGGGATTTTCTGTGTTTCAGTGTGTTCAGATTGCATCTTGTCCTGTCACTAGGCACTGCTGACAAGTATCTGTCTCTGCCCTTACTCCCCTCCAAAAGACTATCTAAAGACTGGATGAAGTCAAGGCAAACAATGTCCATTTCTGGCTTCAGGAAGGGCTGTGCTATCATCCACATGCATATGAGATTGAGGAATCCAGAGTACAGTTTCAGGTTGCTGCATGCTGATCAGATACAGTGCAGTTGTCAACTGAATGACATCACAAGCAGAAGTGTAAATGAAAAACAAAACAAAATAAACAAACAAACAAACAAAAAAATGTGATAAAAGGTGCCTTAAGGGTTGCTTGAAGAACAGCATTGATTTGACATCAGGAGGCTAAAACCTTAAAAACCCACATTCAAGGAATAGGGCTTATTTTTTTTTGTTTTCTTATTTCTTGATAATATATCAATGCCAAAAATCTACTGCAAAGTTAAAACTTAAAAGCTTTCTACAAAAAGCAAAACAAGCTTCTACAGCTTACATCTGGATTATCAGAATAAAACTCTATGTTATGAACTATACTGCTTGATCTCTTTCAAATGGGATCTTTATCCCATTCACCTCTATTCCCTTTTAATCATGCAGACTTTACTTTACTGACTTTATTTCCTATATATTTCACCCTAAAATACTATTTTTTCCTAGTAGTTTTGTACAGAACATGATTGTGCTTATTGTCAGAACAGAACACCACACTCTACTCTTATAGGGCTTCAGATATGCCTCACCAAAGGTTAAAGGAAAATCTGTAATAGGTATGCTTTGATTTGAACATTACTGCAATATTTTTGCCAAGATGCTTGCACAATTATCCAATTCAGTACATGCTTTTGTATTTTATTACTGATAATGAATGAGGCGGATAGTACTTAGTAACATCACTTTCTTGACCTTTCCAATTGTTCATTTTTCAGTGCGAAGACCTTTCACAATCTCTTTATATTCACTAAAAGGTTTTTGCTTCTAAAACTATTCTTAATAAACTGATTATTGGGCTTACGTTACTACGCAGAAGGTTTTCATTTCTCTGTAAATGAATGAAATTAAAGGTGTTTTGGGGGGGGCTGGTTGGGTTATTTTTTGTTGTTGCTGGTGCTGGTAGGTTTATTGTTGTTTAGTTTAGTAATAGTCTTTTTAGTTCCCTTTTCATTTCCCTTGCTTATTGCTTTTAATGAACCTTGCAGGTCTCAGTTAACCCACTGAAACACATTATTGAGTACTCTTTCTAACACAGTGCTGTAGTAGTACTTCATTTCCATTGACTGTGAGGTGCAGTTCAAGAGGCTGGCAAAGCTTAGAGCACAGATAGTCTCAAGAATTTTCCTATTCCCAAAAAATACATCTCCGGCCACAGCAGTTAGAGAAAAGAAGGAAGAGTTTGTGCTCTTCTAAAAAATACTTTGTATTCAATAATTTACCCTATTTTGTAAATGATTAGAAATTGTACCAATTCATCTACTTTCCCATTCTTGGGAAAAAGGCTGTCCTTACCTCTTGAATCATATTTTTGGTGTTTTCATCTCCAGAAGTCTAGCATCTCCATGAAAAGATGCTCCTCACTTGGATAGACACCATACAGTTCTCTTCTATGAGCATTCAGTTATTAAACTTCAAAGAACCTGTCCTTCCGTTTGGTGGTTTGCATTGATTACATAGGATTACGTATAAGGAAGACATTGACAAGTGGTACCACTGCTAAGTGATTACTGGGAACAGAATTCTAGGTTTTTGGAAAGGAAAAGTTTAAATTATCTTATATTTTCTATTTTCTTAGTCTTTTTGCTTGTTTTTCTCACCTCATCCTTGACCCATAGGGGATGGCTCCTTCACAGAGATATTTTCTCCGGAATTCTTTCTCAAGGACATGCAGTGGTGACTCATTTTTTATTTTGTTCTTCAAATGCTCTTTTTTAGTTTTCAATTGCTCTGTAATTAATTGCAATTAACAACTTATCACTCATCCACATGGCTTTAAATAATTTATATTTCAAGATTTACTTTGTGCCCAATATTACTGGAGATTATTGTTTCCTTTTCTCATATTTCTCTGCTCATAAACATTGCCAATCTTTTTTACTTGATGCATTCCTGATTGTATTAAATTGTGCCATTTACATATTAAAACATGTGTGCTTGCTTGCACCCCAAACCCATCCTAACAATCATGGCACTTACCTTATCCATTTTAGTTAATAAAATTCAGTCTGAAGATTTTCCTTTCAGAGTTTCCTGCGACATACACTGATGTAAAAATGAGCTCTACATAAAATTCTAGTCCTCCTTATTAATGACTGAATAAATTATACAAATTAAAATTCCCCAGATATCACTACAGTTGCTAATCTAATGTTCGCAGCTATATCTGAGTGTGCTTCCCTACCCTGAACCACAGGTGGCAAACACATTTTCCTTCCCCCTCAATACTTCAATTTAAACTGACTCAGTCTTTCCACATTTCTCTTCATTTTTAATAATCCTCATCACAAACCGACAGGAGTTATTAACTCACAGTGCCATCTTCCTCTACCAAATACTTGGATGCAGAGAGTGCCTTTCAGATTCCTAATCTTACCACATACACCTCTGCATCTCCAAGTAAAAGTTGACCCATGATTTCCCAAAGTTTTGCAAGTAGTCCCACAAGAAACAAAGTATTATAACTACTGCCAGTGGAAAGTGTATAGACTTTATGTGCCATTGTGTTGCTATTTGTAGATCCTAGGAACCTTTATAATCTATCTGCAGCCAGCAGTGTTAGGCACTTGAGAAAATGCTGTTCATCTCTCTCACACAGCAGCTCAGCAGAACGTTATTAACTATGTGTTTCAATATGTACTTTTGTTCTCTGTCAAAAGCCATCTGTCTGTTTCACACCATTCAGCTGCAGAGTTTGAATAAATGTTTCAATGTTTCAGTGAGAATTTTGATGAAAAAGTAGTTTTTCTGTTCATTCTCTATAATGGAAAAAGAAACCCTCCAAATCTTCTTATATGAATTAACTTAGCGTGAACATTTTTAATTATTGCCATTTTAACAAAGAATAGGATGATCATCTTTGTGTCTCTCCCAGATCATGATCAAACAGCCTTTCCAGAAACAAACGGACAAAGATTTTGGACTTCAGATGAGGAGATTTCTTTCTTCCAAGCCCTTGGATCTCCTTAGCAGATCCATTGCTATATGCATGATGAATATAAATCTGAATAAAAATATCATCCAGCTGAAGAATGGTTGAAGACTGATTTCGCCTGGTTTTGCACTGTGTGTCATCAAAATTTTTGCTCTACTTCGTAGCTGTATCACTACATAGCTTTTCCTTATATCCTTGGTAGGATGGATTGGGTGAATGTAGCCTATTACTCTGCACATTGTTACAGGGTCACATACAAGTTATCAATGCAGTTCCTCAGCTAGAGGAACTAATTTGTACTAATTTGAGCCAACAGGCACCAGTTGTCAGGAATCTAGTAGAAATCAAATTATCCTGGAATACCTCTGTCTTTCCATCTCACGTAGTTAATGGGTCCATGGGTTCAAATGTTAATAAAAACACAGCAAGAGAGCAGACACAGGGACACCTAAGAACACAACCTTCTTTTTTTTAGAAGACCCCTCCAAAGAGTAGGAAAATGAATTGTCCTTGTTCAGCTTACACCTAATTTTGTACCTGAGAGGGAACACCATGCCCATGAAGTCAAATTTTCACTCTTTCTCTGAATTCAGTAATGTCAAAAGAAGTCATGAGTATGTTCTGATTACTTGCCTCAGGTGTACAGCAGGTCAGACTTTTCTAAAACTATGAAACAGTAAATGTTCATATAAAAGTCAGCACTCCCTCCTCACACAGGAAGTTGACTAGCATGAGAATGTAATTTTTGCCCTCAGTTTATCCTTAAACTGTTAGAGGGAAAAATGCAAAGGATAAAGTTTCCTTGCTTTTCTCCCAGAACAACATTTTCTCCCCTTTTGGCAGAGTACACACTTGGAAAAAGAAAAAAAAAAAGTTGTTGAGTTGTTAGCAGAGGGGTTGGACTCAATGATCTCTAGAGGTCCCTTCCAACCCCTACAATTCTGCTCAATAATCCTTAGAGGTCCCTTCCAAACCCTACAGTTTTGTGCTTCTGTGATTCTCCTTTTTGCAGACACAAGACTTAAAACCATATATTTCCCCTAAAATAATTACTGAAATTTTATCATTGTTATAGGCTTTCTGGACATTAGAACTTGAAGACAAACCGAACTGTTGCAAAACTCATGGTAAAGTAGTGTTAAAAAGGAGAGAAGGAATAATCGGAAAAAGAAGAAAAACAAACAAACAAGCAAGCAAGCAAGCAAGCAAAATAGAAAAGCACGGCTTGAAGAAATGTATCCAGTAAGTCTTATTCTCTTGTACTGACATGTTAGAAACATACCTTCTGTGAAACAACTTTACCTGAGATGGTAGCTGCCACGGCCCTTGGCTAACAGCGTATTTTTCCACATATATGTACTATCATTGTTCCATGATGTGAAAAGAGTATTGTTTGAACTTGCTTGAGTTATCAGTATTAGTAAATTATATCATGAAATAGATTTGATACATCACTTCTGTCAGTAAGTTGGGGCAGGGGGCGTGGTGTGAAGAGGAGTAGAATTTTTTTCCTATGTGTGTTTTAGGGACATTTTATTCTTGCTCTTCACTGTCTCACTTTTCTCGACTCCAGTCAGAATCTAGCAAATGAGGGCTGACTTGTTTAGCACTCCCCAAATGTGCTGAAATGAGTTTAGACTCAGCCCACACAAAAAGCTATTTCTATTTACTTCAGTCCAAATCTGCTCCACAAGAGATGATCATGGATCAAAGAGCAGCCAGAAGTCAGAAGTTATTTTATTTCCAAATTTTACTTGTGGAAGAAGACCCAAAAATCTGCCAATTAATAGGCATTAAATGAAATATGTGTGAGCATAATGCAAGTGGACTTTACATGAAATGCATACACAGAATCACAGAATTACAGAATCATAAAATAGATTAATCCAAACAGCAGGATATATTGATCATAAAAGTATGACAATTTTTGACAGCAAGATGATTATCCAGCTGTTAAATACTGTGCAGAATGTATTTTGATTCAACCAAGTCCACATAACTATGCTTACTTTTACATTATACTATTAAAAATAGTGCTAAATAAGTGATGTAAAGTGCACTTAAGAAATATTTATAGAATATCTTAATATACATTAAATTTATTCTAGTTCCAGTAAATATTCTTAAAAGGCAGTTCTCTGCAGGTTTGTTTGTTTGTTTGTTTTTTCCACACCAGGTCCCATACTAATATATGATGCCACTAATAGGCCATCTTTAGCCCAGTTTCTCCACCAGATGCATATATTTTTAATGATTCTGTTGTTGTCAGAATGGGTGAAATTTTACTGGTTGCTATGCTGAAAGTGGCAGGCAATTGATAAAATGCTCTGTGTATCTGTCCTTCCATTCATCAGTTTCTTGCAGGTGTACAGCTTTGTTTTTAAACACTATAATTCCCCGTCAGATGAGATGTATATAGGTTTAGGGTGCCTAGTCAATGAGCCATAAATTTTGTAGCAGAATCTTGCTACTACTGTAAAGTTGGGGTACCTCTGCTCTTTTCAGCTCAACGTACTGCTTCATTTTTTTCACATTCATATAGATGCTCATGATCATAACTAGAAAAAAAATCTCAAGCAAAAGGCAGGATATTTTTTTCTCTGCAATGAAATGAGTACTCTTCTTTCCATCCCAAAACCAACTAAGTAGCCCCTACTTAATGTCAAAGGTTGTGTGTCCTGCTTGCTTGCTTTCTCTCTTCCTATCTCTTATTCTTTCAGAATAAAAATCATTCTTCCCTGTGGCTGTAAGAGGGGACTGCATTTTTAAGGAAAGGAAAAAGGAGTGGGAAAGGAGTAATGCCGAAAGAGTAGAGACCAGATGGAATTTTCTGGTGACATAAAAAAGGGAAATATTATTCCAATTTTTAAGAATGGGACCTAGAGAACTATAGGCCAGTGAGTCTCACCTGGGAAGATCACAGAGCAGATCCTCCTGGTTCTATTGATGGAGTGACAGCATTGATGGAAAGGGGAGGGGAGATGGATGTCATCTACCTGGACTTCTGCAAAGTCTTTTACATGGTACCTCACCATATCCTTCTCTCTAAATTGGAGAGGTATGGATTTGAAAGATGGACTGTTCAGTGGATTAAGAACTGGTTGACTAGTCACAACCAAAGAGCTGTGATCAATGGTTCTACGCCTGGGTAGAGGACTGTCACAAATGATGTTCTCCAAGGGTCAGTCTTGGGAATGGTGCTTTTCAATATCTTTATCAATGACATTAACAATAGTACTGAGTGCACCCTTGAGTACAAGCTGAGTGGTGCAATTGATACGAGGGAACGGAAGCCTAGTCTAGTGGTTGGTGACCATGCCCATAGCAGGGGGGTTGAAACTAGATGATTTTTGAGGTCCTTTTCAACCCAGGCCATTCTGTGGTTCTGTGATGATTCTATGATTCCTGGATCCTAGGACTTGACTAGCTTGAGAACAGCTGTTTGATTTTGGAACAGCAGAAGTGCACACATACATTTAAATTTCAGTCTCCTACCTTGACAGATATTTTTGTACATTTGATTATCTCTTCTGTCTTCAGGCTGGATTCTCTCTCAAACATACAACTTCAGCATAAGACTATTGTATTAACGGGTTGGATCTCTCTCTATACTGCTCAATACATTCATAAAAAAATAGGACAAAAGCAGTATAGTTATATTAGAGCAGAGCTCTGCAATGGTGAATATTTTTGTGCTAAGGAGTTACTTTTTTAGGGACTAATGTGAAGACATCAATAAATGGAAAAACGTATCACTTAAGCCACTGGTTTATTAGAGTTGTTAATAATCTTTCATCAGAACTGTTATTTCTCTTGTGAATTCACGCAGCTGTAGTTCACGCATAGTGGCTCTGTTTTTTCTCTATTATACCGCAAAGCAGTTAGTAACTAGACATTTTTCCACTGGGAGAGGTCATCGATATAATCAAAGTGATCGCTCAACCTGCTTTTCCACAACTTAAACAAGTCATATTTAATTGTCTCTACTGAAATATGTCTTTTTTTCACTCAGTGCTTAAGTTTCTTTTCTATGCTTTCTCTTTGTCTCCATTATCTTTCCAGTATCTCGTTCATATTGTATCAAAACTGTGGACAGATGCAGTCAAACTAATATTTTCCATATACAGAAGTAAAAGTCAGCCCTTAACCCTGCTTGTTTTCCTCCTTGTGAAGCTCACATCACCTTAGCCGCTTCTTGCTCCTGCATGGCTATGTGAACTCATGTTGATCTGTACTACAAATGTTGTCCCTTCTGAATTGCTGGCTGCTAAGAAGTAGTTCTGAAATAAAGAGTTTATGTAATTATTTACTACTAACAAAGACCTCTCAAAAATTTTTAGTTGAAATAAAAATCTCTTTTGTTTGATCTAATCTGTTGATTTATCTTATATAAATATCCTACATCACTAAAACTAATGGACATTTAGCTTTAAAGTGGCTCTGTACAGTGTGATTTATAGGTCCAGGTACTTCTCAGTAATGTCATTGTAAAACGTTTTGAGGTTAATGTTTAACTATATTGGATAAAATTTTAATGGAAATTTTGTCTGAAAGCTGGAATTTGTACAGGTCCACACTCAGGAAATACATCTTCTGGTACTTAAATTAAAAGTGTTCTTGTTCTGCTCACGAATAAACTGGCTCTTCTGGAATTCAACACACCTAAAATCTCAGCTTCTACTTTACATCGCCTGTGTTAAAACCTCTATCATTGAAAACATCCACCCACTGCAATATTTTTTATCTCCGCTTGCAGGGGTATAGGCAGATCCATGCCTATCTCAGAATGGTGCCACCTCTCTCTTGGGTGAAAAGTCCATGTCTACACTGGATAGCATTACTATTCCATATAGATTTTAATTCAAAGCACAGGCTATGTTGCTGCTGTTTCTATACTAAGATTTCAAGACCACATAATGCTTGTGTTGCAGCCCAAGGATACAAAGGCATAGGTGAAGATGCAAAGACTGTAGGAATTGCGTTGGAGATGTGCAAAAAGTTGAGGGAGTAAAATCTGCTGCAGCTGCATCCATATGGTACAGGGGTGGTTCTAGGACCATTTCCCAGAGCTGTATCATGTCTTCTTCTTGAAAGGAATTAGCTGATATGCTGTGAAAGACAGCTCAGGAGTCAGCTGCCTTATTTTATGCATAATGAAACCAGGAGCCAGAACTGAATTGGAGTCTAAGGTACCTGATGCTATAAATTTAAGGAATTAATCTGCTAGGCATCCCTGGGAATATGCTAGGCATCCAAGGGAATATCTAGTGTGCTTTAGAAAAAAAAAAGGTTGGGGTGGGGTGGGGGATGAGAGGCAATAAAGAACACATCTGAACACTGGTCTCCTGATCTCCACATGTTTAATCACTATCTCAATCCCTTATTTTGCTTTGCTTCTTGATGACAAACTGCTCAGGTCAAGCCTGCTATACCCTTGAAGACTTTAGACAGTCAGTGCCTCCTGCCCTCAGCACAGAGACTGATTTTTCATCCTTTTACAAATGTAACTGTATATCTCTATCACATTTAGCTTGGGCAAATTCCAGTACATGGATTTTACAATGGCAGTGAAATTACTTCAGTTCATATTTAGCATAGACCACACATATGTAAAAGACACTCTGTTTTCTTTTGTTATGTAGATTCTTACACTGAAGCAACAGTTAATGAAAATCAGTAAAGTTCTCCCAAATTACTTTTGATAAAGCAAATCACCACATGTTTGTGGTGACAGTATTCTTTGTTAACTTTCTCAGAGGACGTCATGTCTCAGAAGAAACATGAAAATTTCTGGTATTATGAGCTCATCATTAGCTTATCATATCTTATCATATGAGTTAATGTATTCCCACACTTTTTCTTTGACATAAGTTAAATAGGTCATCTTCTTATCATCTGCACAAAATAGCTCATTGCAAAATGCGGGTAAGCGTATTTCAATCAAATTTTAATCAGTGAGGATACTGCCTTCTCTAAGTCCTGATATGTCAGAAGTTCTTCCAGGAAAGACAGACCAGATATAACCTGTGCATGTTTTAACTCACCTAAAATATCCATGCTGGATCTTTCTCTTGTAAAGAAGTAGGAAATCTCAACTGGGTATTGCAGAAATGTGAAATTTTTATTAGCTTCGTCTTTTCATTAGCTTTCAAAAATTAATTTGATTAATACAACATGTAATTAAAAGCCACTAAAATATTTTTTAGACAAAAAAGTAAGTTTCACTGAAAATTGCTGAGGTTCAGGCAGTTAGCTTACATTTGATTAAGTACTTTGAATTCCTAAAAATCACTAAAGCGCTTTTGGAGATTACAGTCCTGGGAAATATTCTTACATTCTAGAATGACTCTTCACAAAGTGCAGCAAGAGAAATTGAATAGATAGATAGATAGATAGATCACAAAAGAACAAAAAATAGCAAAATAAAGGAAAAAAAAACCACAGTCATATCTGCCAAGTTACACAAAAAGTATGATGCATCTATACAAAGTAGTGAGATGTTTGGATTATTTGTTTAATTGGTTGTTTAACACTGAGAGGCACTGCACACATCAAATACAGAAATAGTGTAATAGTAATCCAGTAGGGAGAGCTAGAGGGCAATACTTTTGTCAAGCACTTAACAGGAAAGATTCAGGCTGCATAATCAATTAGGGAAGACATTGCTGTTACAATGCGTATTTCTGAGGGACCCCTCCAAAATGCCTGATCCTTCTTATTTATATTTTGTCTTGCATCTCAAGGCAAGAGAGAGACCAAACTTTCTTCCCTTCAGAGTTAATTTGTTAACTTGCAAGACACTTACTTTGTAGTTGCTCAGCTGATGCCCTTCCACAGCTGGTTATTGATCCTTTTGCTGAAACTTTCCTACATCACAACATAATAATGGTGATGCTCTGAATTCAATATAATCTCCACAACAGTGACAGCGAGTTGTCACCTAGTAAGTTCCTTTTGGAATCACCAGTCACAATATACCAACAATGAATTTTGGAATAAAATCTGATTTAGTTCAATCCTTGTGCTTCTAGAGCTTGGATATAACTGTAAATCCATCTTAGTCATTATGTTTCTACATGGTTATATTTTCTCTCGGCAGAGTGTATAGATTTGCAACTTCCAATAAAAAGTTGCAATAAAACATTGCTTGAAATTGGATGAAATCAAGATGTATTGTATAAAAATACTCTAATTCATTATTTGCCCTTATTTGGGTGGATTTTATTTTCTCCTATTTTTTACATAGATAAAACGATTGCTTCTCTGCATGACATACATAGCTACATCAACAGATGGACAGATAGATAGATACCTATAGAACAAACAAGACTTCACAAGACAGACGATTCTGCAACCCAGGTTAATGCCTGCAGGTGCTTGATGCTGGCATTCCCCTACTTGCTTTCCTCCTCCTGCACGAGATTGAAAATCATACGTCTGCAATGTGCTGACAGATCTTCCAAATCCTTTCAGCTCTTTTTGCATTGCTATCTAAGAAATATAACCCATATTCCACCCAGTTATAGCTATAAAGCCTGCTTCATGAAGAAATATATTTTCTCTGAGTTCTTGCGAGTGCCAGTTGGAACTAGTTATGGTGTAGAGCAGAGATTCATGTGCAGATCTGTGTTATAGAGCGCTGAGAGGCAGAACATAAACACTACACAAAAGAAATCTCCGACAAACATCTTGGCTCCAAGTGATTGCTGAGCAGCACGCGCTAATAACAGCAGGGAAATTACTGAGTAGAGAATGAAGCAATTAAAAGCTGTACTGGGTTTGGCACATTCCTGAGACACAGAGGGCAACTAAAGAAATTTAATAATGCTACATTCTGCATTTGTAGACACTAAAAATATCCACTCAGACAAATTATTTCTGTCTAATACGTAGTTCTGAAGAGCTCCAATTTTATCATTAATGCACAAATACATCAAATTGTAACACTGACATTTGGGAAAGCTGGGTAATGAACATGATACAGTTGTTATCTAAAAGGTAGAGGGATGTTTATCCAGAAAGTATATTTACCTGGGGAATTATCCAGAAGGTAAAGAGAGAAAAGGGTGATTTGCAAATAGTTGGAAAAACTGATCGACGGCCAGAGATCCAACATTTATTGGTGAATTTTGTTTGACAAGTGTTGTAATGTGATAGAAAGAAAATATTAAAGGGGAATTTGAGAAATGAGGAATTAATTAAACATGCCCTCTACCTGAAATATTTTGATAATAGTAATAAAAATACTCTGTCCGCGGATACCATCAGTCTTTCTATCACATTGTCTTCATAATAAAATATAACAGAACCCTCTGGTGATGGAAAAAAATAATAAAATGTTGAGTATGTTGTACATTGCAAATAAAAACAAACTTTCAACATAATGTTCAGATTAAAGACATGATTTTCCAGGCAATATATATACAGTGACATATGAACTGATCACTATTATTCTTAATGGGATGCTGGAAGATGTGTTCAAGTAACAAAGCACTTGTCTAATAGTAACATGAAAGTGGATATGGGTTCATGTTTTCTTACATAAAACCACAAAATAGAAGCAATATTGCAAGCACTGTTCCCTGCCTGCTAACCTTTCATTCAAGAGAAAATGGGAAAAAAAAGCACGTCTGTGCCATTAGAAACCAATGTCAGAGTAATCTGTGGCTAAATAACAACATAAGAGATGAAACACTGGCTGCAATTTGTAATTCCAAGAGCTGTTATTACTTCAGGAAGAACGTGCTCTCGCGTACAATGGTAAGTGCAGCTGTCCTGTCATAACAAGGTTAACCTGAAGTCACAGGAAGTTGTCAATCTCAATGGAGATGCACTGAGGAGGACAAGACCGGCTTTCCCCATACTCCAAGGAGGCAGACTTGGAGAGAAGAGTAACTCTTCTTGCCCAAAGAGATTTTGGCTCAACAATTACCACCACAGGCTGGGCCAGAGCACAGAGCACATGTTCATTTAGGTTGATAAAATTGGAACTAAAGGATTTATCATTTCATAGCAGCAGAACAGCTTAAATTTTAGAGCACAGTGACAGATTCACACAAGAGGATTATCCTTGCTAATTGATATTACTGGTACGGTTGACTGGAAAATGAATGTGTCAGCACCTGAATGTTGTCTAGCCTCTGTAAAGAGATGTGTAAAACTGCAGCTCATGGGTGAGAAGTTGCTCAGCACTCTGTAAAACAGACCCCTTGGGACTGAGTAAAATCTAAACAGCTAAGCCTCCTTGGTCCTGGAGGAGTACGGGGCTGTGATGGAGCACAGTAGGCCCTTGTCAGCCTCCTGCCCTGTCCTCCACATCTCCATTTCTGATGGTAACACTCAAGCAAGAATGAGGGTGAACATCCCTCTTTCTCTCTCCCTCTCTCAATCTCTCTCTTTCTCTTTGATACTCATCTTAGCACCTTTCATCCAAAATGAAAAATATACCTTCACTGACATTACTTTGGAAATTATGCAGCTGCAAGAGATCACATAGGAAATCAGTCTGGCTTTAACTTGTAATGAAAACTGGTTAAAATTTGTGCTGTTCCTCATTTTTATTATTTATTACAGTCCCTGCTTGAGTATATTGATTTTGTGCCAACCTGTGTTCTTGTTACAGTTTTTGTCACACAAATGAGGTTCCAGAAATATAATGCCTGAGTTTTATGAAATATAGTCTTATGCCATTTCCACATGACCTTTTCAGTATTCTGCCTTCTGACAGTTTGGCCATTTCTCAGGCAGGGTCCTATTTTGATCTATGCCTTATCCCCTCAACACTTACGTTTCAAAAGTAATTAAACAGAGATTGATATAACAATTTCTTTTGTTTGCATAGGTACATAGAGTTTACAATCTCCCTTCTGGAGAATTAGTAAACTTTGGACAGCTCACTCTTTCCACTACACAACCTCCAAATAAAAAGAAATTCAACACACAATAATAAATTTGGTACTAAAATATGTTAACCTGATGAGACTGTTTTGCTTTCATCTCTAAGCAATTCCAAACATAGATTTGAAAGTAAAGAAACATGCAAAGGAATCATTTTACCCAAATCAGTAGCCCTTGGTTACAGGAGTCTGAACAAGAAGCAACAGAGGTCACGTATCCAAACAGACATACAGTCTTGCAGAATCATCATAGTATCACTGTAAGGTGATTGAACATACACAAGACATACAGAAGGACCTGGCAAGGTGAACTCTTACAGGCGTCTGCTGTAGGCAGTATCAAAATTACAGAATATAAATATCATAAATAACAGTTTCTGGTAATTACTTTTTAACTTTTTCGGCAACAAGGCAGGCAAAAGGCATGGGGAAACCTTTAACAAGCACACCTGATTTTCAGGATTTTTCTCTTCATGTTCAGCATGATTCATGAATGCTTCTGTTCCATTTAATCACTACCTATCATATGGGTCATGAGTGCTACTGACTCTTGATTTCTCATACGACAAATTTAGTGGCATTTTCCCCAGCATTCATTAATTTACTTTTGAGCATAATAGTTTAGAATACAGGTTAAAAAAGACCACGAAATTAAGTATCTTAGCAGAATAATATGGCAGCAGAATATTTATCTGGAATTAAGGAAGCTGGGAATATTTGTTGGCTCCATCTATGGCTCTAGTAAGCCCCTGGGCCTCTGCTTCCCTAGTGACACTTTCCATCCATCTATTTGGACTGGTGGTTCCCAGAAGCACTAGCTCAGAGGGAGTTGACAGCTAGCCAGATCTCAACGCCGCAGTGCATGTGTAGTGACTATGACTCATTTGTGACAGATCATTCATTCTTTGCATGCACTGTGGAGACAATCTGTGTTTGCACAGTAAATCCACTATGTCCAGAATGTATCTGACGTGCTACATGTGCTTTTGTCACCTGTGTAGCTCTTGCAGAAGTTTTGACACATTCTGAACACATCAGATTTGTAGTGCAAGCATGTTGTTGTTTTCATTTGTTTTTTTTTTTAATGTGCATTTATTTCTGACTGGAAAATATATGAGCTGTGAGAGTCTTGTGGATGCACAATAGAAAAGTAATCTTAAGAGATTTTTGCCAGCTGACGTCCAGCAAGTCCCTGCTATGTGCACACATAGGGATACAGTAGAGTACTTTTTGCTGACAAATATGGGGAACTTTTGAAAAGAAACATTTTATATGTGGGATGGAGTAGGTGGGAGCATTAGAAAAAAGCTCTATGTTATTCCTCATGTTGTTTTCAAAGAGAGATGAGCAGTGCTAACTAGCATCAAGTAATGGGGGGCTGTATTATCCACAACAGAAAGTACAAGTCAGCACAGTGCTCACCTCTTCCCAGTTGGGTGCCTTTTGTGCAACATCATGCCATGCAATCTCTGCCTTATTTGAAGATCAAATCTTCAAATCTCTTGCTGCTTCTCCTGGGCAGCCATTGCCTTGCACTTAGGCAGAATTAAGACAAGACAAACAGGGACATCCCAGAAACCTTGCAAGCCCTGCAGTGCAGGCCAGCACCCATCCCAATGTACGTTCCTGTTCCAGTACAAGTTGTTACAGAAAAGCCTATTCATCTTTTACAAAAAGAATTTCTTAAAAAACTTATTGGGTACAAAATTGTAGGCTGAACAGTGAAAGTGAGAGATCAGTTGCACCCTGTCCATTCTCTTGATGAAATTATTAAGCAGTCTAAACTCAATCACCTAAAAGATTCTCCTGTTCCACACAAACTTCTTTGCAGAATTAAGTACTATTAAGTAACTAAAAATACAAACTCTTACTTCAGCCCCTGAGCTGTGAGACATCTGACCAGGTAGTTATCTTCACAAACTTTAATGCTATTACTATAAAAAAAATACAAGAAAGGATGAGCAAAAAAGTAAAAAAATAAAAACAATAATCATAAACATACAGAGGCAAAACCTCACCTCAGAGAAATGGAAAACAGAAAAACTTCTAGATCAAACAGTTTAAGTAAATTACAATTTTGGATTCATTCTCATCAGAAGGGTTTTCTTGGGAGGATTAAACACCTTTTTAGAAAAAAGTTCATATTAAAAGCTGTCATTTGTCATCCACAGTGGAGGGAGGCTTCAGCCAAGGTCTAGACAAGAGATGCTAGTCAGAAATTTGTTCAACATTTCCATGACAGTTTCATAAAATTCAGGCAAAATTAAATCAACCTTTGGGAAAGATAGATTCAATAAAAAATAGTAGCAAGCTATATGAACAGCAGGATCTAAACAGTGAGGGTAGAAGGGTGGGAATGGGAAAGACTAATAAATAAGCAAGAAACCTTGTGAGTAGCAATGGACAGTTATCTGGTTATCACCAAGGCAAGTACAAACAATAGCAAACAAACTCAGAAAGGGATGTGCATACCCAATCACTGACACAAAGACATCAGTGCTGATCTTTCCCAGCTGAGTACTTGGCTCTTGAACTGTCTTCAAATCTGCCACTGCAGGGGTGATAACAGCCAGGCAGTGCTGGACATCATATCAGATATGAATAGAAAATCATCTATTTAGTTATTTGTTTGTTTGTTTTTGAGATAAAACTATTTACTAAGATAGAGAAAATGAAAAGGATAATGATTATGACCATATATATATATTATTACATATGAATGTATATAACAAGCAATTGCTTGCCACCCCCTAAAGCGATGCCCTCCTAGCCCCTCAAGCAGGTGAAAAGATGAACTTCCACTGCCTTCAAAACTCCTTCTGCATGATGTCATGTGGTATGGAATATCCCCTTGGCCAGTTTAAGTCAGCTGTCATAATTCTGCTCCCTCCCAGCTCCTTGGGCCTTTCATTGCAAATGGCTTTGGCTCTGTACAACAGTGTTTAGCAGCAACTATAAACATTGGTGTGTTGTTGACATTGATTTTCTCCTAGAACCAAAACATAGCATCATACCAGTCACAATGAAGAAAACAATTCTACCCCAGCTATAAATTGCACAACACACCAATGCAATTCTACATAAGTCAAGATAAATACTTAAACTTTCCCTGTGAGAACATCAAGGTGTGGGTTTCTAAACCTGGAAAAGTGTGATCTAAGATCAGCCACAGCTGTGCCCTGGAGCAGCAGTCAGGGCTAGTGTGCTCTTGTACTGATGGCTTTTCCAGCTCAGGGAACAGGGGGGCTGCAAGCATGGGGAGAGCTGTAGACACACATGGTGCTATTAGAAGGCTAGGGAGGCCATGCCATGGAGTTCACCTCACCAAGGCTGTGGAACAAAAGGTGCCATCCAGCCAAGAATTTCAAACACTGGCATGGGGTGATCTGGCTGATGGAATGTTTTCTGATCTGCTATTCTTATGCCCAACAGCCAAATCTTATTAAAAAAAGCTCAAAAACATTAACTGTCTCCTAATATGAAGCTGCCTTGAAACAATGTCTGGAGTTGTCCCAGAGATACTATATGAATACAGGAATTTTTCCATGTGATTCCAATACATTCATAAAACAGTTTCCTATTTAAACTGTTCAAGCCAGCCCTGGAAAGGCAAAACAGAAAGACGGTTGGGACGGTCAAAATTGTCTGTGGAAAGAAAACAAGCATTGCCCAGGCATCTATGCTACAAAACCATGAATAACCAGGCAGGAAGTGAAGGCTGAAGGAGAGGGGATCCTTGCTGGCAAGGAGGAAACCACCTGACACAGCAGGATAACTGCCTGCAAGATTCACTCTTAGTATCACTGAAATTGTGCTGTAAATACTGAGGATGGTTGTCCTGAACAAAGTTAAGCAAAGACATGTCTCCTGAATCATGCTATTCATTATTTCTGTTTGTATTTAACCTTAAATTATCTAAAGTGGCATTCTTCCCTCTGTGCTGTTCCTTTTTTTCTCTACGAATTAAGCATGATAAAAATATAAGCTCAGCTCCCCATATCTAAGATGGGAAGATAAGTGCCTACCTTACCATGCGAAGGAGACATGAAGGGAGCCAAGTGAAGATAGAAACATTAAAGATTATGAAGTATCAGGAGCTGTATTGAAGGAGTTTCTGTAAGCAGCAGAGAACAAAGGAAAGATTTGCTTACTCTAAGCTATCTATATGTTTTTAGAGAAAAAAAAGGCATGAACATTTCCACTGTTATATTTTCCTCATACAGGCATTAACTACAACAGATAAACACATATTCATTTACCAAAGTACTGGCTTGTAAGGAAAGCCTTCTCCCTCACTTCTGATAGCCAGAAATTATCAGGATGCTTTCCTACTTTGACTTAAAATCTTGATTACATAAAGTGTCTTTTTCATTATTCCATACATACACAAGATCATTCCTTTTGCTGGCAGTGTGTTGGCCCAGGTTTCATCCAGGACATGTGCAGACTCACCTCACAAAAATTTATTTTTAGATGCAAATGAACATTTTCTTTTTTTTCTGAATGCTTGCAAGAACTTTCAATTGAGATAAAAGAATTCACACAAAGAGTCCCTCATGTTTCCCATTCCTCCCCTGTTCTCGTGATCACATGCTGTCAGAAGCACCATCACAGCGCCATAATAATGGGGTCATAATAAGGATAGTGTTTATGGCTCAGACTTTCCAGGTGGAGGAAGCAAGCACTACTGCTGCCAGGCTGAATTAAATGGTACAGAAAAAGTTGCATTGCAGAGCCTTTCAATATTTGAAGGTGTAAATAAACTGCCTTTTCTTCGCAGTTTTCTCGCATTAGTACGATGTGGATGTAAATCTAGACTTGGGCAAATGTAAGCTTTTGGATACAAAAGTATGAAGAGATTGAAGCAAAGAATGTGCCATTCCTACTGGTTTCCCTTCAGAGGGAAAAGGCCACATTTTTCCTTTGAATAAGTTCCTAATATGCAAAATATAGGCAATTCCACATATCCATCTTATGTTAGGATTTATATGTTTAGAAGAAAGGACATGTTTATGAATATGAGATACACATAATTGTGCTTCTTATAGAGGAATGTAGAAGCCTACTTCATCAAGTTTATTAGAGTATTTTATTTTTATTTACATTTATTTACATTTATTTATATTTATTTATTTAAAAATATTTTTATTTACATTTATTTATGTATTTATTTTACAGATGTAAAATAAAACAAAACAAGAAGCTCAGTTAAAAGGGTTCTCCTAACCCACAAAGATAAACATTTATGAAACCTTATTTTAATTAAGCATCACTACAGTCTACAATAAGGGGATTGAAATATTTATGAATTTTGTTATATGTTTCTAATATACATTAGAACATCACATAGGTATAAATCATCAGATAGGTATTTTTTAATTGGGTTTTCAAGATTTTGATATTTTCATAGCATCACATAGGAAGATATCAGTTTTTAAGACAGATTGAACCCAAATTTAGCCACCAAAATTATGGTTTGGATTTAAATACTGAAAATCTTGATTTGTATGGCTGGAAGCATAAAATTTTGTGATTTCTAATCCTTTTCCTACAACCAGAGAGAACTTCATTAAAATCATAGAGATAGAAAGATAAAAAGATAATAAATGAATGGAAAAAGAAAATGAAAAAGAAAACAGAAAGAAAAAAAAAATGAAAGAAAGGAAAAAGAAAAAGCATACTGTTTAACGGTATCACCTGACTCCAGGGTAAAATAATAATCATACTACAATTTACGATAAAGAACAAAACGCAAAGAATATAATTCCAGTCCAGAAAGAGCAATAATTGAATACTGAGTATAGAATTGGGACACTGAGATAAGAATGATTAAAAATCAGTGTGAAAACAAGTAAGTAAAGTTAAATGCCTCTTGCTTCTTCCAATCCTTTTGTTCTTTGGAAGAAAATGATTTCCAGCATAAAGAGACAGCGATGATGTTCTCCCATTTTGAAAGAGATTATCCTGTAGGAATGTGTACTTAACTGTTCCTTGTATTTTAAAACCTTTTTCCTTCTGCACATTTCAAATGAAACACATTAGAATTGCTAATAATATGCCTTACTTAGCTAAGAATATATCAGGTCAACTCAGCAACAGAATAAGTCCAAGAACATCAGAGCTGGAACAGAAATTGATGCAATTGTTTCATTTTCAGTACAAAGTATATTTGCAAGATACTGCAAAGAAATGAATATTCAGACAAACACTGTTATAAATCTCCCACCACCACCACCACCTCACAGCCTTATTAAGCAATGAATAGAAATAACGAGTCAGTAATCTCTGGAAAATAACAAATTTCATTTCTGACATCAAGAAACATGGGAAATCGAAATATCTACCTTTGACAAGGTAGATAATATTTCTCTGTGAAGGAGAAATGTGATTATTAGTGAATCTGATTAATTCTATAAATTTTGTTTTGTAGCAGCTTACACTAAACAAATCCAGACCACATAGCAGTAAAACAGTCTTCTGATCAGTACTTCTGTCTGCAAATTTTAGCCATGAATTAGAATCCCAGAACCATAGAATCACCAAGGTTATAAAAATACTAAAGATCATACAGTCCAACCATCCACCTATCATCAACAGGTCTCTCTAAACCATGTCCCCCAACACTATATCTAAATGTTTCTTGAACACCTCCGGGGTCAGTGACTCCATCACCTCCCTGTGCAGCCCACTGCAGTACCTGACCACACTTTTGGAGAAGTAGTATTTCCTAACATCCAGCCTGAATCTCCCTGGTGCAACTTGAAGTCATTCCCTCTAGTCCTATCACTAGTTACATGAGAGAAGAGGCTGACCCATAACTCATTACAACCTCCCTTCAGGTAGTTATAGAGAGCAATGAGGTCTCCCCTGAGCCTCCTCTTCTTCAGACTGAACAATCCCAGCTCCCTCAGCCACTTATAAGGCCTGAGCTCCAGACCCCTCACCAGCTTTGTTGTCCTTCTCTGGAAAATTCATGTTACCAAAACCAAGTTCTAAACACTTCTAGTTTGGCTTAAGTATGTTTCATTCAAATCATCTGATAGAAATGAAAAAATGGCATAATAGTTTTGTTTACTATATGTATATGTATCATAAATACACATTAACAACTACTGTGCGAAATTCTTGGTCATTTTGCACTGTAATCCTTTATATACTTGTTATCTTTCTGACAATAGACACCACACTGCATCTAGCATACTGCTTACATAGAACACTCTTCTCCTATCTCATTTACTAGCTTTCATTAATCACCCCAAACAAACAAACAAACAAACAAACAAAAAAAATCACAATATTAGATGTACTTAATTTTATTAAATATGCAAATACTCAAGCCTGAGTGCTATGAGCATTAGAGAGATACCAGGTATTACGGTCTTATTCTGTGGCTCTGTGTTTATATACACCATTTCTTGGCTAGAGCAATTGTAGGTCATTATGGTGTGTAAACCAGGGTGAATTTCTAAAAAGCTGTAATAGTTCGCATCAAGTGACTGGGGAGTAATCCACCTAAAGACTCTAGTGCCAGTTTTAAACATTTACACTGTACATGTAACTTATATTCTTGTAAAGCAAAAATTACTGCTTATTTTGTGATGCTGTTGATTTAAGAAACTCTACAGACCTCCAGAGAACAGCTAAGACAATGAAATCAAATTTTCAGATCAATATACCAATGCTCAGCACTGAATGTTACAAGATTCACAGCAAATCTCTTCATATTATACCAAAGCTTCGGTATGGAGGTGTGATTGACAAGTAGCACACTGGCACCCCATTTGTCATCTTTCAGTCCCCAAATAAAACAAACTTAAGGGACAGAGAGAGTGATTTGGGGCCAAATTTGTGCTTAATGAATCTAAACTTGAATCGATTCTGATGACTGGACACCTTCTTGTGTCATCTTTCCCCATAGGGGCAGCTAAAATTTTACTGCCTTAAAAAAGCAGTACTATGAGCATATTTTGAAACTCATACTCAGACTAAACTTACCAAATGCAGAGGATATTCATTTTTCTTTGGAACACTAGGAAAGATATTCCATTTTTCTCTGATTCAGTGGTGCCATTAAAACTTGTCAGTTAATTATCAAAGAGATTATATGAGTATCCTTGATTGCTTGACTAACTAAAATGACGAAGTATGCTCAAATTTATTTTTATGCATGATTTCCATGACAAGACTATGAAAAACAAGGTGCTTCTGTCATTAAACTGCTGTTTCATTATTCCTTTGTTCAGTCATTTCAAATATGCCTTAAACCTCAAGAGGAAATCTGAAGCATAATTTCAAGACTTGTGTGGTCTTGATAAAAGTAAAAATTAGTATCTTAGTACTCAAATTATATTTCAGCACTCTTGGATCTCTTAGATCTTTATAAGCACCTTAACTGACATAAGCATGAATCTTAATATAAATTGGAAAAATACATTTGAAGGGTAAGAAATATTTTTCAGGGCTACAATCAGAGAGATGATGACGAGGGGAGAGAGTCGCCTGGCAAGGCAGCATGAGCTGCTATTGTTGATTTAAACCCTAACCTCAACCTACACCATTATACCAGGTTATGGTGTAGGGAGAAGACAGGACTATACTTACGTACTTGATTTGCTCACAATGGCTTCTGGGGTCAACTTCAGGCAAATGGCTACTTCTAGCCCTCACAAACCCCACTGCAGGCGGCCAGAAACTTAAAGTGAAAGATACAGAGGTATCTTGAGGCTTCAGAAGGAAGAAATATTAAGCAGTAACGAGTAGTGAAGTAGTGAAAATTAGGCCTAATCTCCTTTGTTTTCAGTCATACTAATTGGACGGATACACTGCTGAGATTTTGCAGTCTGATTTAGTTTATGTGTTAGATTTAAGACTTTATTTTAGGTGCCAAAATATGACTTAGTTTGAAGGTGAAGTTTCAGGCTATAATAATTTGTAGTCTTTAAAATTAAAACCAGGAACCTCACTTGAATCTTATCTGAGAAGGAAGAGGAGCTGGCCAGTAACAGTAAATTAGACTCAACACCTATACAGCATTATTTTATGGTTTACTGGACATTTATTTTAGTTGTATTTGCATTACATTAAAGTTGAAAGGAAAGCCCCAAGCAAAACTCAAATTTAGATCCAAGTCGAATCAGCATGGATTTACTAACTGCATTTGTATTGATTAAATTTACATTCTGGAAATAATGGAACTACTTCTACTGCACTTATCATAATCCCAGGCAAGGCAGGAATATTATTCAAAAAGAAACACTAATGTAAAATAGCAGCTTCAGGGAGAGAGGGAGAAAAAAAACAACAAAAAACCTCTTGCTCTTTTCTTCTGTCACCCCCAAAGCTACATAATTTACTCCCAGTCCATAAGGTCCTTAGTTCCAGTGATTGGGATGATGGATGGCTCTACTTCAGCTGCAGCAAGAGAAGATACAGCAATGTATCACTCCACAGGAAAAAACAATAGTGCAAACAAAGCAGCAGGACAATACAGTGGGCAGAAGAGCCAGGGGAATTCTGTGTTGGTGGAGAAATAGGCAGCCCTACAGTTGTGTAAAATATAATGTGTTGTTTTTGCACTTATTGCACTTATTGTGGCCAAGTTTATGTGAAAGCCAATAATGAGGAGGTTTCTCCCAAAAAAGAAGTGGGAAAATATTTTCCACTTGAGCACTGGTGTTTATGCAGGAGCAGCAGCTGTAGTACACATGCCATAGCCTCATTTCTGATGACGCACTTACAATTTTATAAAAGTGAGTAGGGTCAGTTTATGGTTAATCTTTGTGAAAGCTAGGTGACTCTTCAGTTTATTTCTGAAAACTGCTTTAGGCTAAATCACCCTATGAAAATCAATTAAAACACTTATGTTTTACAGTAAGTTGGAGTTCAAACTTGGATCCAATAAATCAACAATTACTCTGCTGAAAGTATCACTGTTCCTACCATAACACTCAGCAAAAATTTAGCACAGAAAGGAATATTATTATTACACATCACAGCTTTTCAAGTGATGACCTGAGGAATTTCTGAAAGCTTGGGTGAAATGCTTAAAAAGAAATGAGAAACCTAAAATATACTCGTATTTATGTAATCTTCTAGCACATAATGTAATAATAGCCTATGAATTACAACTTGCAATTTAGATGGTTCAGAGAAGTATAACTGCAAACAAATTTACTACATTAACATCAGGAAAACACAAGGGCATATTTTAATGCCTGCAGAGAGCAGAAAATTTTGAAGCTTGGTTTTGAATCATACACTGCAGTAGGACAGGTTTTCTAATTGTTACAGGAAGTTGAGTTCAACAATCAGAGATAATCATATGAAACTCTAACGATTTGTCATTGATAAGTGTGCTACTACTGCCTACTGCTTACTAAATCTTTCTTTTACATTTCATTGTAAAATCTATTTCAGGGCCGTGTAATTTAGGTGAAGTTTATATGAAGTTAATTGGTTTTTTTTTGTTATTCTAGTTGAATTATTTTAGAAAACACCTCTGCCACTTCTATAATGAAGCCAAGTTAATATATCTGAAAAATTTGCTGACCATTCTTTGAACAACATTGACACGTGCATTTTTAAAGAGCAGTTTTATGAAATCTGGAGAAGTGTTGGAATTATCTTTTGCTTTGCTTATACAACTCCACAGCAGTTTACACAAATGAAAACCTTTTCCAAATACAGGTGCAATTCCAGCTAACTAAAATACCTGGAAATTTGAGCCTTCCAGAGCACTGGCAAAGCTCTCAGACTGCAGGATCTCACCTGTTCTGAGAATGCATGGACAACATTTCTGTAAGACCTTTCTTCATTTCTGCAAAAGCTACAAGATCTACAAAAGAAGCAGAAAGAGAATAGGTGATTTTGATATGTGTCCAGGATTTGGATGCTTTGATCATGCATGCCTTTCAGTCCCTCTGTGCTCTAGGCAGGCAGGCAACCAGGGTTAGCTGGACTTTCCTTCTTGAGAACAACGTGGTTGTCTGAAAACATATCTGAGCCCTATGGTGCGGGTCTCTGTTGATTTCACAACCAAAGTCGTTAGTACCTGAACTTCTTCAGATCTGTAGATCTGAAATTGGACCTCAAAGTGAGTGTATACTTCAGACTTTGATCTTAGTGAGCCAGCTCTCGCCTCTCTCAGTCACTACACAGGGAAGACTAATTCATTAATGCCTCTGATGCACTAAAATACTAGAATGGTAACATTAGAGAAAAGAAAACAACAAACAAACAAACAAAAAGCCTGGGAATTTATAATCTTGCCTTTGGAGCAGAGTTTTAAGAAACTGCATTTAGGTAAAGCCTGTGACCTCATATTGTCCGAAGAAGATGATATAAAATACTGAAGCAGTACAGAAATGTTCTTAATTCTGTACACGGAATAAAGAAACACTCCTACAACAAACTTCACATGTTCATGTAATTAAAGATTAGTTTATTAATAATACATAGAAGAGTGAATGAGGCATTATCTTGATTTTGCTTTTCTGTTACTTCTGAAAACTGACTTCACAAGCTTGTTAATACTCTTCTTTCTAATCATTCTCCGTATTTTCAAGACACATTCATATTCAGCATGAATATTCAATTTGAAATTCAATTTCAATTGAATTTTCAATTTCAATTTCAATTGAAATTCAATTTGAAAGTCAATTTGCTTCAAAACTGAAATCTGTATTTTGGTTAGAACCTACATATCTCACATTTTCTTCAACTCCCAAATCAGAATATATGTTTCTGTTCAACTGGTCTGAAATTTTGCTTTTTAAAATTCAATTATAAGTCCTTTTGTTGTATTTCCCTACCAGTGAATTGTCATGTATCTTGTAAAAGATAATCACAGCCATTACAGATAAGTATGAAAACTTCTGTCAGGATAATATTACAAAGTTTTACAAATCAAGCATAAAAAAAAAAAAAAAATTGAATTAGTTGCCTCCACTGCTGCCTTATCCCTTCCCTCCACCATCTAGGTCTAGTATTTGAATGAAGATAGCAGTCTGAGAAGTCATTCTCTGCAATTTACTAGGACTGGATACTTCACAGCAAATACTGGGCCCATGTGCTGACTGCCATATTCAATCTTGTTCGTAACATTTCAAAGTTCACAGTTTAGTATGAGATAACATACAGAGAAAAAAACAAAGGATGATCATAATGCTCTTTTTTTCTCTGGAAATGAACTATGATTCTGCATTTCAGAAATGAGAGAATTGAAGCAATATGCATAATACAATAAAATACAACATAACCTAATCTAAGAAAAATAACATATATATACAATGACTACAAAATCATGAATGACATAAAGAAAGTAAAGAAGAAAACATTCATTATTTGTAAAACAAGACTGAGAAGGAACTCAGTGAAACAAAGTACTCCTTAGTCTATAATTAAATGATGAGACTCATAGCATTAGCATTTTTTCAATCTGCTCATTTTACAAATCAGTAAAGAAGAGATAAGACATGTACATGAAGGAATGGTTCATGAATATCAATGAAATACATTGATGCAATTAAAAATTTTGGATCATCTAATCTAAAGATTGTATTGACAGATTACAGAATGTGGATAATATAATGGGTAAATATTGCCTGATGCTTTTCCTGTTTCTCAAACTCTTTCCCAAGGAACTCCTAATTTTCTCTTGTAAGAAGTTGGAGGTACTTTTGGTCTGCTCCTAACTACCAAATTTATCATTGTATTATTCCGGAAAAAAAACCTTTAATTTTAATGTGGTATAAGTTCAGATGGTTTCTGAAAGAGACAAAGAATATATTCACTTGAGCTTTATAACAAACTTTCCTCTAATTGGGAAAATAATAACTGCTATAATCATCACATCGGATTGTTTTTGTTGGTTGCTTGGTTGTTGTTTTGCTGTTATTGTTTGTGGGGGTTTTTTTTGTTTTTGTTTTTGCAATATGAAATAATCCCATTTAATACATGAAAGAGTTTACATTCTTCTTCATTGCCAAATCTCACTTTCCTTGTGAAATGAAAGAAAATTTACAGGCTTAAAGATGAAAATCTTTTGAACACAAGATCTGTATACTTTACTACGTGACTGGAGGTCAGTTCAGCTCTGTATGTCTCTCTTTTATTTTCTAACTCACAGTTTTTCATGAAATAATTTTGATCAAATATGTTGTGGATCAGAGTGTACTCTGAAGTGTCCTTTGAATCAGAAGCCCTAACTCCTGCTCACATTTCTGTCCAGCACCTGCTGCTTTCTGCTGCAGCATGAAGATACCTTCCTGGTGAAACCCTCATGAAGAAACAGGTCAGGTTCTCACCCTCCTTTCTTTGGTTTTAATGTTTACAGTTAATGTAAGAGTCTAATTCCAACATCTCCCCTTCTGACATTGGGCAGCACGCTACATACTCTTGAGTCTCCTGTTATGCTTACTGTAGTCTGAGAGGTAGCACTCATTTCATATTACTACAAAAGAAAAGGGAGAAAACAAGAGCTGATAAAAGTCATTAGGGGGTTTGAATTTAGCTGAAATGAAAGTCTCACACACTCAACTGCTTTCTCTTGTCACCAGGGTTATTAACTTTGTGATAACAATAAGGTTGTAAGCAAACGTGTAGCTCAGCTAGGGATAAAATTGGTATAGACTACATTCTTTCTCATTAAATATTTCAAACAGAACCAGAAGGAATTTAATATTTAAAGAGAAAGATTCAAAAGCTATTTACTTTGGGGCAGCTTATTCTACCTCAGCTTATTTTTGCTGCCATATATCTGTATTAGATAAATATGTGCTCACAGTTAACAATAGAATTTTTTCTTATTTAATGAGTATCTAATTAATTTAAGCCATTAAAGCATTTTGTCTTAAACCTTCTCTCCTCTACTCCAACTGGTTTCATTTTCCTTCTCATTCCAGGATTGTTAAAACAGACAAACAGAAAAAGTCATTGTACAAAAAAATTCAATACACGAACTATAGGATTTGCCCATTTTCAGATTTACCCTTTAATTCTTTGGCTGAAAAATCTTCACCACGTGTCACATTATTTCACTCAATAGAATCCTATTTCGGTTGAAGGTCATGCTGTTGTTTTACTGTATGCCACTATTGTTTAAGCCATAGTGCACAGATCCTTCATTTTCCAGCATCAGCAGGCAGATTAGTGAACTGAGAGAAGGAGTTGTTCAGAGGATAAGATGGTGGCATGGGGTACTTTCAGAAAGGACTTATTACCTGGTCAGTGAAAGCATACTGCATGAGTGATACCACTGGGATTAAAAGCCAGAAAGAAGAGTTCAAAGGAAGGTGGTTGTTTGCTGCACTTAACAAAGTCATTCATTACCCTGAGCTAGCATATATGGTGAAGTGGTAAAAAGAAATATACATGTAATAACCTCATGTTTACTAGTCTTGTATTTCTTGCTATTTTATTTATTTATTTATTTATTGACTGAGTGGCTTTGTTTCACTAATTAAATTATTTTGCTTAGTAAATACGGAAACGAAGCCTTGTTGAACTATGTCCATGAATAATTTTACTTTGTTTCCCTCAAAACAGTTAGTGAAGGAAGAGAAGTACTTTTCCCACTGCCTTGGATAGGGCAAATATTACTCTCAGAATACTCAAAAATGTTCTGTCACAATTTCAAAATATTACTCAACAGATCCGGAAGAAATCTCTTTATTAAAAGAATATCAATAGCAGGTAAGTCTTAATAGAAGAGTATAATGTTGCTTTCATCTACATTTCTTCCTTGTGATCCATACATATTTTCTCCAACATTTGGCTAAGCAGGTGGCCAGCAGGCACTGTCAAGATAATTTATGTCTCTTGTTTATTTGAATAATTAAAATAACAACAACGCTGGAACCCCACAAATTTTGCACACTAACAGCTTATACAACACTTTCCCATTCCTTCTATTACACTCCCAGAAAACACATCCCATACATACAAAAAGACAACTAATGAATCATTAAAACCCAAGGAAGCAGATCTTTGTGAAATCAAAAAAAAAGTCTGTTCTGCTAACCAATGAGAGAAAAAAAAAAACCACCTAGAGCAATTTAATGACTCTGCCTCCTACCCTTTCCAAAAAAACTGTGCTCACTCATCTCTGCATTTTCTCCTTACCCAGGAAGCCTTGTGGTGTTACATCTTCACCTAACTCTGCTGCTGTTGTGATGCAGTGAGAATTTTGCAACTGAGGTGACTACTTACAAGGCATGAGTTAATAAATCCTGTTTCCGAGAACCAGAAGCCAGTCTGTAATCTGCAACCTTGAACTGTAACCAAGGAGAATTCAACAGAAATCAGTAGATCATGAATCTCACTTCAGCTCTGATCCTGTCATACATTCTCTACCTGTATTTGTCTGTATGTGATTGCCTCTAACTAATATCTGCAGAACCTCATTTGAATGAGAAGGAGCAAAATCCTAGCAATTAAGTCAGAGCAATTATTCACAATCTGATTGATACTGTGACCAGCTAAATCCAAAGCACTCTACTTATTTTGTACAAAGTGCTCAGGTCAGCTAAGTCACATCAGTAGGACTGAAGTTGTGCCTTTTCTCTATGTTTCTGCATTTCTACATTTTTCTGCCAGTATCTTTGCTCCACAACCCATATTCTCCACTTGTTTTAGATTATTTTTTTTTTGAGATGCATGTGGTATATGAATTCCTCCCTGTACTATAGCAGTGTTGCTGGCCTTGAAATACAACAGAGCTACATTATGTGGGAGGTGTTCTTTACATCCCTACAACACGTGCTCAAAAACTGCCAGATAATTTTTAAAGATGAGAGAAGAGAGTGATCTAATTCAAGGTCTTTTTTGTAATATATCTGTAAAATAATTAGAAGCCCCATCTCTTGTACTCACAGGACAGGGGCAAAGTCTGAAACAAAATAAACTGCTTACTGATGAGTACATTAGCTGAAAAGGGTCTGTTCTCCTGCTAGGCAGAATTAGTTTGTGGCAGTATGGGGGAACTAAACCATTGCCATATTAATCCTCAACACAGGTGGGTGGCATATTAATCCTAGTTTATGTTCTCAGATGAGTAATGTCCAGAACTTGGAGCTACAAGGTATTAAGTTTCTTCAGTTAGTAAGAGATTTTGGATTATTTTGTTACAAGAGTATATGCAGACATGTCTGTTTCTTTTATATACATATATTGCTATGAAGGAAAGGAAAAAGAAAAGTTTAATCAGGAGAAAGTAGTTAATGGAGTACTTGTAACAGACTGTCTTGTTCCCTTTCTCCAACAAAAAATAAAGAATTCATAGACCAGGGTTGGAATTTATGGAATATTAATACTCATTCAATGTCAAGAGTCAAAATATTCTGCCTATGTTATGTGTTGATTCATCCCATAATTGAACGTTTTTCTCTTACAAAAACAGTATTTTGAAATGTACACTTCTTCGGGAAAGTCCAGAAAAAAAATCAGATGTCTGACATGCATAAATGAGATGCTAAAATATGGAAAATGTATCTGATAGCTCACAATACATTATTTCTTTGCTGTCTGTCTCAGTGATCTTCTGAAAAAGGAAATAGCGTTATCTAGTTTATTATAAATTTTATTGTGAGAGTGACGACTTTTGTTCTCCAGCCTCAGTAATCTACTTGTATTTTTACTGTAAGAAACACCATCTTCAGACTGGGACATTTCTTGACTTGAATTCTATTCCTTTCAACACATCAATCTAGCATCTATACAGCAAGGCTTCTCTGTTTTCAAAAGAATGCGTGTGCCTTTGTGTTGGAAATTCTGATACTGTCACCAAGTTTACAATTGAGCATAACTGTGCAGATACTAAACTAACCTTTGCATTAAAAAATAAATATATTATGCTTCTCAACTAGATTTTCTCACTGAAAAAGGAAAAAAAAAAAAGAAAAGGTGGACTAAGAAACACTATGTTCAGACAACAGAAATGACATTTCTGTAAGAATTTCTATTTCTGATATTCCGCCTGTAGCTCTGTAAAACCCATCCTTTCAAAGTGTGGCTTGTGATTAACTGTTATAGCTATTATTGTAAAACAATTACAAGCCCACTTATTCCCTTAGAAATTTTATATACTTCAAAGCTATTTATATATGCATGAATATACGTATTCATATCTATTGATGAGTACATATTCATCTCTACTGGGAAAAAGTCTCCAATTTCAGTATAAATACACTCTGAATTGAAAAAGAGGAATTTTAAAATGCTTATGATTTAAAAATACATTTAAAATTAACATTTCAAGGAAAGATGTGATTTTAAAACTATGATGCTGCCACAGTTGTCTATCTCATTCAAATAAAGAACCAGTCACAAACTCAAGCATCCTTATAGCTCTCCCAGAAGCAGAACAGGCGCTTTATGTCAGTTCAGCACCCTGTTAGGTTACTTTCTTTTTAGCAAATTACAATTATAAGGATTTGAGGCTAAGGCACTGTTAATTGGAAATGATAAGTGTTAAGCCATTTTTCTGGCATTACTTTAGGGTATGCAGGAAAGTTCCCACAGGCCCTAAGACACAGAGCCTTTTCCACCAGCAAGCACCAGAGCAGGTGCATTTCACTGATGCTGCAGCTCCAAATGGAGCATACCACAGGTGATATTCATTATGGAAACCATGGGGATATAAAGGAGACCGTGGGTTATTGCTGATGGTGGAGTGCCAAAGGTTAGTGAAAAGCTGGATTGTCTGCTGGACTAGGATAGATAAGAACACAAAAGGGCACAGAAACAGATTTGAATACAGTCACTTATCAGTGCGCCTTTTAAACTACATTATGTTGCATATAATGGTGTGCTGTTAGCACTAAAATAGGGAGTCTCCTTTCATGAGTGTACTAATTTATTAATGTCAATTTGTGTCACCGTTGTAGCAGCTCATCTGCTTCCCTGAGCTGAGAAGCAAGGCACCAAGTCAGCTAAATTCAAAATGAATTCAAGTGGTTCTAGATCTTTTCAGACAACTATTGCAATCTGCTGGTGTAGTTCTCGGTTGGCCTCTGTATTGTTTTCTCCACAATAAAAACAAAGAAGTATATATAAAAATAGATGTTTATGAGTTGGAATAAATTTCGACTTTACTACTCTTTATTACTGGAAACCAGCCAATTATTATGCAAAAGAATAAAAAAGGGTCATTTATAAACCCTACTGTTACATTTTATATTGAGTGATGTGATAAAATGGTCAACTGGGAAGAGAGGGTGGGGAATGGGAGGAAAGCTACATTTTATTTATGTTATGTTTATAATCTGCTATGTTTATCTCTTTTTTTTGTCAGTTAAAGGAACATTAAATAGAATTATCTTGAATTTATGGTATGTAATAAATAGACCTTTTTTTTCCATGAATGCTCAATTAGATTAAAGTGTACAGTCACAAGTGCAAAGCGTGCATCTATTTATGATTTCTTTCCTGAGGCCATCTTCTTGTTCCTCTCCTGAGACTGCAAGAGTTTAGAATACTTTGGAGAAAACAATGCATATGTTTATTGTTATGTATGTATGAGCATAACGCAGGACTGGTAGGAGCGGAAAATGGAGTTTGGAGATTGTGAAGGAGAACAGAATGACAAAAAAATCATAGCAAAAAAATGCCAGGTGGGGATTTCTGGCAAGTAGTAGTGTAAATAAATATTATTTCAAGGAGACATTAGCTTTGTACAGTATTTGTAGAGTAAAAAAAAAAAAAAAAAAAGGATTTATTCAACCTCTGTGCTGCCTTGATTCACTTCTGCCTAAAAGAAAGGGAAGCCTATAAATTCTTGGTGGAAGTCACCCAAAGTCTGGCTATGCATCCCTACGTAGACTCTGACATTTTGCTCAGGCAGGAATCTGTCATCTAAAGCCAGCCAGCCAGATGTACATCTCTTTTGTTGGCATGCGATACTCTTAAAATGCAAAGATGCCATTTCAAACAACACCTGGTGTCCTTACTCTTACTTTACAGTTGTATCTTATTTAAGAAAACATCTCTGTGAAACAAGGGAAAAGCAAGTAGGATTAAGTTTTATGTTTTCCAACAAGGTTACACCTGCAGTTTGAGGTCTGGGGATTTAGACTTTGCTGCTGTGTATGCTCAAGTCCTAGACAAAGGAAAAAGAGATGAGGAAATTGAATCATCTCATAATATTCTGTGAGGCTTAGACCCAGATATTAGCTTGGTCTAATGGATTCTAGTCTTTAATCAGCTGATAATATTTCTATTCACTGCAGACAAGAAAAAGGCAGAACTTCATATTCATTGAGATCATTTTGCACTGTCTCTCATGCTGCCTTGAACATAATTTTTGACTGGGCTTGTCTTGTTGCACAAAAACTTCCCATGTAGCCTTTTCCTCAGGTAGTATAGTGACTCCTCTCAGCTTTGACACAGAAAAGCTGTCTCAAAGGAGTTGTAGCCAGGAAATTGTCAGATCTCCTGGGGTCTCAGCAAGATGAGTAATTGATAGACCAATGGCCAGGAACTCTGAAAACCTGCTGTTTCTCCTCATTTCCCATTACTCCACAGCTGAACATCATTCATGCTATATTAATAGCAAGGATCGTACTATAGTCTTATTTCCAGACAGACTATTTTTTATTTTTATTTTACATCACTAATCTGTTCCTCGTATGTATCGTATGGATAGATACAGACAAGTAACTATTGTTAAAAAAAATCATTCCTACCCTAAATAAATAAAACAGTAGGATATGTTTTAAAAATCTGTTTTTCTGGCTTGCTTTGAGAAAAATTCACTGGAAATCTCTCCCATTGCTGCACTGTTTCCTAGTTTATTACAAATGGTAAAAGCTGCAATCCTATTGTGGCCTAGGATGAAAGTTACTGCAAAATAAAAATAAATAATTTCATGGACATTTTATTTACCTCATATAGGATGGTAATGCTTATTACATACATAAGTGTTGCATGTTTGCATTATTTATAAGCTATGGATAACTCAGTGACCTATGTGCTTTCACTTTGTGTCTATGCAGGAACATCTTTGAAGTCTGTGAGAAAAAGACTGTTGGCTCAAGCTGTTGCCTTCAAAACTCATTTGGAGCCAAGGAGACTGGCAGAGGTCTGTGTGTGCATTGTTTAAGTGCTGATCAGACACAACTGCTCTACGCTGTACACCATTGTTGTTCCTATTGTGTTACATACTGAAGATAAATATTTCCATAGCATCTTTTTCCAACTGGACATAAAGAATACTGAAATAGAGAATCCCAGACAACATGAAAGTCATAACTAAACAATAGCCATTTGTATCTGAAGACCTGCCCCAGCTTTGGGTGTGCCCTCAGGAAACAGCACCAGAGTTGTCCACAATGGCAGGATCCTTACTTCAGCCTCTCTTCCTTCTCTGGAGGTGCACACTGCAGGCACCAGGATATTCCTTCGGACATCCCTTCTCCTCACCATCAAGAGCTTGAGACACTGCTTTATCTTTTACATGACTTTTTGTTTCTGTGTAGATGTCAGTGATATCACGTATTCAAGTACTGTGAAGCTACAGGTAAAAAAAATGGTAAAACTGGTGAACACCATAGAGCTCAGCCTATATGGAATTCGGAGCTCTGAGCCCTTCGCAGCACTGCTAGGATGCACAATTTTGTCATTCAAAGGCAGAGAGACACATACTGCAGCAGCTAGCTGTGTTCAGAGAGTTTGTGCTTTGCAGCACACGTGTATTAAAAGCATTTGCAAGGCATTTTCTCTGGGGGATTATGCTGGGTGTTACACCAGGCTATTTGTAGGCATCTGTATTATTTGGCCAAGAGCCAAACACCTCTACATATTGACTGTAAGGAAAATCATACAGGAAATGCATAAGAAACTTACTACTGATGATTTCCTGTGAATTGTTTAAAGTATGTGATTAATGAAGCTTAATACTCATGTGGTATAAAAAGCAGCTCTTTCCCAGAGGAACTACCTGCTGGCTTCCCAGAAGACCTCAGTGGTTCTGCCACTAAAAGAAGACTTACAATGAAGGAATTTGACAGCAAGTGCTATAACAGACAGTCAATGAATATGTCATCTCTGCTTCAAAGGTGATTAGTCTGTTTGGCAAATGCATCATTACTGTGTTTGCTAGGAACAATAAACTTGTATAAGACTTATTTGTAGCTTGGGCAGTTCAACTAGAAATCTAAGCGAATAGTGTATCTTCTTTAAGTTTTCATTTAATTTAATCTGTTCCTGAGGGCATGGTGAATAAATTGTTACTAATTTTTTTCATAAGAGATGAAAAGAAAATGAAAACTTTTTGGTGAGACCAATGGGGATGCAAAGCAGAGCAGAGGTGGGAGCTGGGGGAAGCTCAGTACTGCAAATGCCTTCAGGTGAACCCTTGAGAAAAACTGACTTTTCAGCTGATGGCACCAGAGATTGTGGATGGATGAAGGCTTTGCAGAAGCCAGATATCAAAAGAGAGATCACAGGAAGCTATTAAAATGTACATTTTTATTGCTAAATATTTTTAGGGTTGCTGAATTGAGACAGCTAGCAAACAGCACATCGTGGAGAACACTGATTGAAAAGCTCACTGGGTTGGGAAAGAATTTTTCATTTCATAAATCATTTGCTGCAACCATTCCAAAAAGTCAGCAGATTTTGAAAATTAATGAGAGACATTCTCTGATGAAGTTTGGTTTGATGGTCACTTCTTTGCAGAGATTTTCCCTAGAGAACTGATCCTTATCCTTCTGTTCTGTTAGAATTTTTGTAATGCTACTTTTCAGTAATGCTACTTGTTAAAGCATGTTTACAGCATGATAAATTATTTTATCCTGTTTATGAGATCCCATAGAAATACAGTAGTCGATAGAGATTTTAAATCCACCTCCAAAGAGGTTTTCCTGTAGACCTGATGTTACATATTTAATAAAGAGCAGTGCAGAAGGCCTGTCATTAGAAGAAACTACACTAACAGCGACACATTTGCATTTGTGAAATTCTGGATATTTACGCTTTTTCACATTAACACAGTGTGAATATTATTTATCAATTCACTTGCTGCTATCTCTTTAAATCTCAAAAAAAAAAAAAAAAAAAAAAAAAAAAAAACCCTACAGAAATTCCATGACCATATTCCACTCCTACAAAAGAAAAAAAAATTGACAAATTTGACATGTCCATTACTCATAACATTCACTTTCATTGTTTTCCATTGATCGCTCTCCAGTACCAGTTTAAATTTCATAATAAAGTACCTCAACAAATGTCTGAGATAAAAACACAGCTACTTCAATACCTGCCATATCCTTGATCTAGTAAAGATATAAACAAGATCTTTTTTTCATTAGTGTACAAGCAAATATAAGTTACTCCTTGAAAATCTTAGAAATTTAGATATGCCTGGTGTTAACATAAATTGAACATCTTTTTCAAAGTTACAGCTAATAAGACTTAATCTCCACAGTACATTGCTCAGTGCAGACAGGAAATGTTCAATTAACAGAGGCCTTCTACTTGTTTAAAGCTTTCCTCATAGAAAAATCCTTTAAAAGCCCTAGGACATAACATACAAAAGTGCGAAAGTCTAACAAATAATAATTAACACCTAGCATTCGCCAGGTTGTTGAAAATCATCTAATTACCACTGTTCTGCTGCAAACTATTAGGTGTTGTAATATCCAACCTGCCACCTAAAAACTGAATTGTTGTCCCTGTAAGAGCTATTTTCTCTCTGTTGCCTATAAGAGAAGTCCAGATGACAACACTGTAGATAATGCAAGTCAGATGGAATAAATGCCATTCCTATTCTCTTGTGCATCAGATGCAATCTCAGTTATACTGCATTGTCACTGAAATTACTGCTGTCCATGGCCTCACAAGTGCTGAAAATTCCATTTTCCTCATGCTCGGTATTACATGACTTTAACAATAATAACATATATTCTGATATCTTGCTACTGTTTGTCTTGCTTTTTCCTTCTTTTACTTAAAGCACTGGGGAGAACAGTGTAGTGATTTGATCAACTAATTTGCATATGCATTTTGTTTCACAAATTATCTCACAATTCCAGAGCCTTACCCAGTCTGGACTGCAGTCCTATAACAGTCACAGAAACTGTTTTGTTTTGTTAACTGAATGAGATTTTGCAATTTCTATTTTTGTTTCTCTTACTGAAACAAATGTAATTATAAGGAAAATAAATTTCCATGACAATCATTCACAGTCTCAGTTAAATTCTTAATGGTTTAATATGTTTTAATTTCCAAAATTTATTCTGAGATGCAAATATAAATAGAAGCTCTTAAGAGGATTTAATTCACAAATGTTCAGTTTACAAAAAAAAATAATTCTTTCCAATCATCTTTTCAAGTCTATTTCACATTTATGCCCTGCACAATCATGAAATTGAAAGGTGAAAGGATTTCTCTATAGAAAAAGCTTACAAGAACCAATAGACAAGCGCAAGTGCCTTTGGCCAAAATCATCAAGCCTTCTCTATCTATTTGTAAAAGTATATTTTTGTCTCATCAGATCTTCTTGAAGAACAAAAAAAGAACAAGTGCTAAGGAGAACCAGAAAAACATGATAATGGAAATTCAAGGAAAAAAAGATGACAGAAAGAGGGAAGAAGAGTACGGCCATCTGGAGAAAGTCTGTAAGCACAGAAAGAGGGAACTTGCTGATTTTTGCCAAGTAGGAGCCTCAAGGCCTGCACACAACCAACCATTGCATATAGCCATTTTTAAGGCTTCCTTGTGGCAGTATTTCTTTATTTCATCTTAGTTCACTTACTCTTCTTACCTGTATGGGAACTGCTGAATCACAGCCTGAACCTCTGATTGATCACCTGAGGTGAGCCATGAGTCAGCCAGAGGAGCACAGGTGAAGGCAATTCACCTGTGCTGCCGGAAGGGGTGGAGCCTGGCTGCACCCCTTCTAGACCTGTTTAAGAGCTGGCTGCCAGTGGGGAAGGATCTTGTCTGGAGATCCCCTCTTCTGGTGTTTTTTTTGCCTAGCATACAGGTAAGCCTTCTATTTATTCTCTCTTGTTATCTTAGTCTACTTTGTCTAACTCTCTTTTTCTTTTTGTGATTATAACACCTTAATATCCATTGATTATACATTACCTCAGCTCAGAACTCTTATATGTGTTTTCTTTATATGCTGCTCAGGTTACTCTCATTCATTGTTCTTAAGGACAAGCAATCCTGTAAGATGTAGGGAGGAGGGTTTCTGCATGAAGGAAGAAAGGGCTACTGCAATGAACTAAGAGCTACTGCGATGAACTAAGAGTCTGCCCCTCCAGTAACTCACGTTCCTTGCTAAGTTCCTGACACTCTTTGTCTTGTACCATGTACAAACCCTAACATATTTGGTCTCTCTTATTGTTTTCTTTAAGGGGCAAATTGCCCTCTCACCACTGGTCAAGTACATTTTGAGTTTCTACAAATTAGAAGACCTTGTATTTCTAAGGGACAGCAAACACATAGAATTTCTAAGCGAGTTCTACAGCTATCTGTGGTTTCCTCTTCTGCTTTTATCATTTATGGAACTCTGAACACCTGTGACCTTCACCTGCTGCCCCTGCATCATGTTCATTTTGAGGCACTGCGATCTTCTTAGGCTGCAGGAGCAGACCCCTGATGAACATCATCAGATGCTGAAATTTGCAATGTGCCATAATGTGGTAGGGCACTTTCTGGTGCCCTTTCTGTGTACCACTTTCTGTGGTAGGGCACTTTTCTCATGAAAAAAGGCCTGTGTTTAACCTATTTTGCTCTGGCTGCATCAGACTGTGGCCCACAGGCACAGCAGGCCAAAGTCAATATTTTGCAATTGAAGAAAAGAGATAGAGCCAGAGCTTGCTGTAATAGGGTGGGCATTGCCACATGCATGCTACTCCTTCAGAATTTTCCTGGGTTTCTCTTCCCCAGCAGCCCAAAACCTGTGTCAGTGGCCTTCCTCACCCCTCCAGACGCAGGCCCAGGAGGCACCCTTCCCCTCAGACTCCCCTCTGTCTTCTGTATGTAAAGCAACCTCCTACTCACTGAGCCCTAAGTTGCCACTCTACTGCGTTGCCTCCCTAGCTGTCTCCACCCTGCTTTTCAGGGATAGTCTGACCCTATCTGCTTTGTCTGAGTGAAGGCTATGAACTCTTCATACAAAATGATGTTGTCACATATTTGCTCTGTTCTTCATTGCTTTCTAAAGGACCAACACCATTGCTTTGCCTTCAGAACTGCTAGGCTATTCAGGTACCAGTTCCGAAGCTATTTAAATGACAATTGGGTTCACAGAATATGCCTTCCAAGTCTTTTAATTTGATTAGGAATCAATCCTCTCTAATTACTTTTACAAATAATTCCTGTTTCCATCTGGAAATAGAGATAAGGTTATGCATGTATATATTTTGCTTCAAGATTGAGAAAAAGGTTTAATAATTGTGAATCTGATAAATCACACAAAAGAGTGATGACAACTTTTAAAGAATTTAAAAGCAAGTCTGGTTCTGGTAATAATCCCTATATAAAAGCATTAATCACGCTAACAGAAAATAACATATTAAGACTAAAGTGAATAAAGCTGTATTTTTCAGGGCAAGGGAGAAGTTTTATAATTTGGGGATAATTGATTAGCCCATTGAGATGACTGGGTTAAAAATAGGGATCATAAAGCTTTTTATAAGCTTTAATTTCACAGCAGATATCAAATAACTAGGAGGATTTCTTGTGTGTGTGTTATATAACAATGGACACGTGCTTTAAAATGTATTGGTGAGACAGTCCATAATATGATAAATCCAGGAAACTGATAAAGGTTTTAAAATAAAATTTGTATTTCTATACTATTTAAAAGCTGGATATTTGAAAAATTATAAGAAACATTAATATATTATAAATACATTCAAATTGTCTTACTGTGCATGCTCCAAAATGTGTTATTAAATAACTCCATGGAGGAGCCCTTTAGAGGGTAATAGATACCACTGTATTCAGTTCTGACAGCCTACAAATTCAAGTCAACTACTGCTGTTTTTTCTAGCTCTGTGGTAGAAACAGTGGTAACAGATATGGTGTCACACAAACAACAGCTGTAGTGTGTGTACCAAAAGAAAAAATGTGGCAGAGTGGCAGCGACTGGATACAGCATAGAAAATGTTCTCTCGAAGGCTCTGTCCTTATGTAGTATAAAACAGTGATTATTAAAAGAATAATAAACAATAACTCTATATGAGACTTGTTTCACTTTTGCACATCTATATAAAATATACACTTAATATAGAAAACATAGACACTCTAAAATACAGTCTGAAAATTAAACAAAAACATAGATGTAGACACAGATATGGAGAAATCATATGCTTATTTCTTTGGTTGAAAAAAAACTAGTTGAAATTATCCCTCAAATTATAGGTGAAAGTTTCATATGCATCATTGCACAGCAACCTGTTATGGCTTGGGATGGAGATGATGCCCAGTACTCTATTGATGAGAGAGTGTTTGTGCTGCAAAAGCACAAAAGCAAATCGTCACATGCAAAACTATGTGACAGTTGCAGTAGTTTTCTCAGATGCAGAATAAATGTAGAACCAATAAAAAGCAGAAACCAGCTATGATTGTGACCTTCTAACTCCAGAGGTGTAAGAGGGGCTAGGCACGTCCTCCTTGACTCTTACCATGTGGCTGTTAGAATAAGAAAAATCAGAATAAACAGAAATTAGCATTTGTGCAACTAATGTAAATATGCATTTTCTTTTCAACATTTCAACTGTGCAGCCAATCCAGCAAAACTTTCATTTCCTAAACCATGTTGAAATAACCTGGACTTAAGTATATGTGTCTAAATTTAGGTATTTGTTCTCTGATATTTGTCTAGGAGCTGTTAAGAATTGGATTTTGCCAAATAGCTTAGATTATAATATGGATGTGTTACTGAATTCATCTCAAATTCTCTGCTAATTAAACACCTATTCCCAGTTTTTTCTCATTTATGTTAGAACTATGGGATCTTCCCAGTTGCATTTCCAGCCACTTCCAGAAGCACTCAGAATGAGGTCAGGCACATATTAATGCCCCTCTGTAGTTAGGACAACAAAAATGCAATACATATCTCGTGTCTCGGCACAACCCAGAGCATAAGTCCCTTAAATTAGATTTGGCTCTTGACACCTGTTGTATAGATAAGGCTCTGTCTCTCTCCATATGTACCAGAGAAAAGCTTCAATCATGGTGGGTAGGTAGGATTCACTGTGTGGGAGAACAGACTTTTACAGCTAGTTTAAAAAAATAAAGGATTCAGAAACTTCTAATATATGATTAAGAAATTACTATATCCTATATTTTTAAAATTGGAAGCTACATGCTACATTACAACCACTCTGCATTTTTCCTGTTTAGATGAAGAGACTCAGGAGCCTAATTTAGGCCATTTTTGCTTTGCTGGTCCTGATGTGTTTGTACAGTCTGGACTGTGTAGAGGCTGAGACAGATAGCCACATACACATACCTACACATGCAACACTTATTATTTGTCACTTAAGACCTATTCAGGCCGACTTGCATTTCAGTTATTTTGCTGTATGGTATGTTTTCTTTCAGATTCTGCTCTATGCAGTACAAACAAAAATTAGTTCATCAGGTCACTCACTGAATGGAAGTGTGAGCTTATTGTTTCATTTTTTTTTCCTATGTAGTTTCCACACACTGAGATGGTTATTTATGTTCTTAGCCTCCTGAAATGACTTCACTGTAAACTGACACAAATGATCTCAGCCTAACAATAAAGGAAATAAAAACTCATAATGCAGAATTGTTCAGAGCTGCTGGGATTTTAAAATCCCATGCCCTTTAAGAAATTTTGAAAATAAATGAAATGTTTTATTAATTCTAACAGCTTAACGTACAGAACTAATAGAGGTGTAGTTCATCCATCATAACAATCTTTGTCTTTTCCTATAATACATTAATTTCTTTATACAGATTGCATGACTGTGTTTGTATGACACCTTTTTTCCACTTAGATCAATTGTAAGACCTCTGGACTAAAGGATATCATCTTTCGAAATTGAATACTAATTTTAGTTAAGCTGCTTTTGAAGACCACGCTCTTTTTAAAAAAAACCCAAAGCTTCATACAAAAGGTAGGGAGAAGATGGAGTGCAGTTGATGAAATGCAAATGAGGCTTTTCTCAGACAGCTGGCTGCTTTGGGATGACATGTGTGATGAATGGCTCTTAAAACATGAGCAGGCATCAAGCTCCAATTCAGTGTCAGACTGGCAAAAACAGCAGCATTACTGGATGCTTCCTTTAATTAATGCAACACTTCTGCATTAGTCCGGACACTGCCGATAAATGGGAAAGAACTGATATCAGTGGTAATATCAGAAATCTTTCAACCTTGAAGCTGGGATGCATTAGCCAAAAGCTGCAGTATCGTAAAAGGTTTAATTGTATTTGTAATGTACCAGTGCACTGTGACAAAAACGGGAGATAGTGTAGGCAGGACAGAGTAAGCCAGTGATAAATGGGTGTGAGTGAGTGATTATAAGGCAGGGAGTAGCATGAAAACAGACAATAGACAGAGAAGCAAAGGGGGTAAGGATGGAGGTTATGATGGCAGCAACTGCTCTAAAGTGAAAAGTAGGTGACAAGAGAAACCTGGGTATAGTCTTGAATAGGGCTGTAAACACAAATCGGTTTACCATAAATCTTTCTTCCTAAATAGATTTCACTGACAAAAGGGGGATTTATCATTTTGACTACTACTAGGAGGACTTCATGGGGAAAGCTTTTCCAGCTAGTTATCTACTGTAAAGTATTATAACTCACTAAATGAAACATACCAAACAAGGATTTCTATTAATTGCATACCAAAGTAATAGGATACACAACACTATTCATCCACTGTGCCAAAAATTGTTTTCTTCCACAACATACCGTAAAATTCCCATGCAATTTTATGTTGCATAGTCACCAAATGCCAGTACCTAATAGCAATGGAAGCTTTATTGAGGTTATTTTAAAAATAAAGACTAATCTTCCACTGAAAGTGTAATAGCCTATCATGCTCAAAAGTCAGAAAGTATTCCTGTTTTGTGATTGCCATCTGTTGCAAACATTTCTAAATAATCCATCTTCCTAGCATGTGGGCTAACTTACATAATTTAGATCAAGTTCTGGTGAAGTTCTTGAAAATGGCCTACACTTAGTATTTCTCAGAAGGGTGAAATATTCCTGAAATGTACTCAAAGTGAATTGCTCAAAGGTGTCTTGATGACACCTTTATTCATGTGGTGGCCTTTTGAAACCATTACAGTTTTTCTCACCCTTTATCTTCCACAGAAGAGATGTATTTATTGTGTGCACCAAGTACTTACTGTGTGGATTCAAACCTAATTGTTTTTTTTTTCTTTTCTCCTTTTAATTAAACCCTGCTCTATGATGCCTAGAAGAATCTATTAATCTTTTTTAAGATTAACACTAAGCTGAATTTTTGTCTATATTATTTTCATATTTGAGAGAGTAGAAGAAGAGAGAGACACACTGGAGGGCTGGAGAAACACAAAGAGAAGCACGTTCTCTGCCACCATAACCAAGTAATGGACATAGTGGTTGTGATACACAAAGGACTTCATTGAGCACAGAATAGGAAAAAAAAAAAAACCCACAATGTTTTAGTGTATATACTTATGTTTTCATTATTGCTTTAGAAGACAGTAGACAGATAGCTTATAATTTAGGAAAGTATCCACAATTTAGAATGTACATACATCTGCTTACCTGAATTGAGATTATAAACAATAAACATTCTTTTTTTTTTTTTTTTTCAAGTATAGGCACACTTTCTGAAACATAAAAAGGACTGTAGAAAAATCAAAATATAGATACTTAAGTAGTTCTTTTTACTACATTTGAAAGAATTTTACTTCTTCAAATGCTTCTGTATTAATTTTATTATGTACAGATATTTTTGACTGAATAGAAGTAAAGCTAGATGGTTTCATAGCACAGGAGGAAATAAATCTAATCTTAAATAGTCTTTTGGGTAACACCATAACTACCATGGTAGCAAAATACTTAGCTCTAAAAATTACATTGGAAACAATCTTGGTATTGATTAGCATAGCAGTTGAGCAGAGAAAAGGATCAGAGGTGTTTGGGCAAAGATATTTTTTGTATTGGTTAAGGAAAGCTCAATCAAGTTAAAACAAAATAAATAAAAGCAGAACTCACAGTTCTCATATGTTATCAAATTTGACAGAGATGCCTCTCACTAGCCATATTTTCCAACTAAAAACTCGGTAAAGAGCCAGTGACAATGATGTTAACGTTTACCACATGTGTCTGTCTTTATTTCTTAGACCTGATATCTATCCCAACAAACTTAGAAAGCTTGGCACAAAGCATCCTATCACATCAGGAACTTTCCTAGTGGGGTAGACAAGGGGTCAGTACTGTTGCCTTCACAATTTTTCATGAGATAATCCCACTATCATACCTTGAATGAATTCCAGTATTTCTGAAATATTGACAGTAGGAGTGAAATAGAGGAAATATAAAGGCTTGTTAGAAATTTAGCAGTCAGTACTACTGCACTGTGCGTCTATTTAGATGGTCAACTTTCAATTTTAGCTTCCCACGTTTCTGTAGTATAGTTTTATATTATCTACAAAGTTCATTATGAGGATAAAGGATGATGCAATTATTTCTTCAGTCAATGGCAGGGGTGTTTGTCACTCATTTCCCTCCCTTTCTCTTATAATATTTAATGTACAGGACAAAGAATTCATTTCCACTATTTGAGAGATGCCATCAGATGTGAAGGTTTCAAGCTCAGCCAGGATCAGATAATGATATGCTTACTCATGCTTACTACATTAGGAAGTTCTAATAGGGCTACGTGAGGATCAGGTGCTAATCACTGAAACAGCATCAGATTGCAGTCTATAATTTGGTTCACTTCTTCTGCAGAGCAGTTATTCAGTGCTGATGACTGAATTCTATCCATCTCTGAAAATACAGGAAGGCGAAATGTGAATAAGAACAGGATTTAAAAGGTCCCTAAATGTTTGGTTGCATGGCCAGAGGAAAGCCATTATGTAATTGTCCTGCACTCAGAGATGGTTGGGGCACTGGCTGTGCAGATAGCCCCTAACAATCCCCTATTGTATTCAACTCTCAGGAGATTTCACTTGGATAGCATTTTCCACTAATGGATGCTGGTCATGATCAAACAGCTATAAATCACTTTGGCCAAGTTAATCCAAAGACGTGCCAAATTCTAGTGTCAAACTGTCTAACACATTTCCTAATAAATAGAAATGCTTTTTAGCAGAAAGCAAACAACCAGTAACGTTGGTTATGGGGATTGGAATCATAAAACTGCAAGGACAGGCCCAGATGGCTCTGGATTTCCTGGTAAACTCCAGAGCTCCAGTGCTCTGCCTCAGTAATCCTGGCCTGGATGTACCCATGCTGTTCTGCTAAAACAGGAAAACAGGCAAATGACTGTGATCAAGTACAAATATTCCACACATCGAATGTTCATAGCAAGAGTGTTGGTGTAATATTTCCATGCAGAAACAAGAGACAAAGTAGATCTTTATAACCTAATTATATGATCTATGACATTCAGTACTAACAAGAAGCTAGGAGTCCAGATTAAATTTCTAAGGACGTAGAGTATGATATGTGTGGGATGAAATTGTCCTGTAGTAGTTTTGGAAAAAAAAGTTCCCGAGATGCTTGAAAATACAGAATTTCCAATGTTAAATTATAAGCCAGATGCTCAGTCAAGCAGCTGGCCCTGTTTTCCTTGTGCTGCTGACTAGCAGAAGATAAAAAGCAAAAGAAATATGGCCTTTTTTATTTTTTAGTTCCCATTAGGACTTTTTTATTTTTATATATTGTATGTTTCAGACACAACAGACTATGAAACTGCTATAAATAGAACCTGCATTTGGGTATGATGACTACTGCAGCAAGTCACACTGTTTTGCTGGAGCTTCATTATGAAAGTTTTTAATGGATTAATAGACACATTGGAAATCTTCTCAGTAAAAAGGAGGCAAAGAGAAGTATAACTGAATACCTGAAGCTATTTTATACAGGGATATAGTAATTGATAATTCCTTTGGAGCAGATGGTCTTCTATCTGATTTAAGAGATATGAGGTCCATGGGAGCAATTGCTCCTGAAATGTGAACAACTAATTCCCATTCTTCACATGTTCAAAATTCTGCATTTTCTCTAATGCTGCTAATTGTTATACTTTGATCCCATTCTCAACAGAAACCAAAATAAGTACATTTCAACCCAAAAATTTATTAATAATCACTGAAACAAATGCATTTTGTTACTGACTTTACATTTTCTATGCCCTACTTATTCACTGTTTTACATGGTTGAGTAATCACATTGCAATTGTTTGGAAGGAAATCAGAGAAGTACACCACAATTTAATCACTTAACAGTGTACAGACAATTTCACACTCTCCCCAACTCCCCAGATAAAATTAGAGCAGATATGTGAAGCATACTTTGAAGGGTGTTGTGAGTCAGAAGACAGACAGGGAAACCAACGAAGTGCTTGGCCTATGGCTATCCAAGTCACTTCTTCATAGCTGTTTTTATTTAAATCATAAGCTCTTTCTTGACAAGGCCTGTCTTGTGTCATGTGTTCATACAGTGTTTTCCACAGTTTTGTCCTTAAATCAGATCACTGGTTTCTACAGAAATATAAGAGAGATGATGAGACACAACAGACCATAGTTTATCATTTTCTCTTTCTGTATGTTTTTAAAACATCATATATTAAGATTTGAGCATAAACTTTCTCACGAACTATTTTGTGAAAAGATAGCACAAAAGAAGATTCAGCCATTTTTATTACAGGAATAAATCAATCAAGCTCAAAGAGTTATGGAAATAAAGATTAAAAGAGATGTTTGTTTTGTTTTGAGCAGTTATCTTAATCCCCCCTGAGCAAAGAAAAGGCATGAAACAATAAGTAATCAAATATTATCTATATAACTTAGTTGGTTTAGTTAGTGAAATGCCCTTAGCCTCCTAAGGTAATTCTTATTTCCAAAATTTCTGTTGTTATTTCTCTTTTTATAAGCTTATTTTGACAAGACAATACCTGACTGGCAGCACTTTCAAAAAATAAACAATTATAAATCAAATTTAACATGATAGTTTCACACCTTACTTGGCAGAAGAAACACTGTGTTATCATAATACCACTCCATTCATCTTAAAACCAATCCATCAACATTGTACATTACCATATTATATGCATCATTACACTGTAATCGTATAAAGGAAAATGAAGGTGTGATGAGACCTAAACATCTTCATAACAATTTCAAGTTTGAGGATATGCAAGATGCAATTATCAATTACTTCATATATTCAGATTAAATAATGGCCCACGTTAGGATGAGAAGAAACACTGATAATACATGCTTTCCTTTTCATTCCATTTTTTTGCCTCAAATTTTCACTAAATTCCTATTCCAGTCACAGTTAATTGGAATTAAATTCTTCAAAAAACACAGATTTTTTTGTGTATATTTTTTTTTTTTGTCATGAGTTGGTTTGTATCTCAAAATGTAAGGGTCAAACAAGTGCAAAAGTTTGGAGAGGAAATTTGTTACTCGGTTTACATTATCTACCATGACACAGAGTAAGATAATTAAGAATATGATGGATTGATACGTATTTTAAATAAATTCAAGGGTTTTCAAACTTTTAGCAAATTCCTAAAGTCTTTTACATATTATGCTTTTCATCAATTAAGAGAGTAGTACTGATTTGAAGAGAAATCCTGTTTCCTTTGATTCCTTATCCTAATAGCTATTTATTCAGTAAAAATCTGTCCTTTGGTTATCTTCTATAGCAAAGGATCCAACTGAGATTGAAAAATCCTGGCAAAAAAACTCACTCAATCTTGGAGTAATCTTCAATGGCTCCAAAACATTTAGAAGACCTTATCTCCTTCCATTTCCATTTCTTCGGGGATGAAGATGTTGTGTTTGCAGTAGATTCTCTGCTTAATTAACTCCTCAACTCAGTTATTCTGACCATTTAGTAAGACGGATGGATGCTATACATCACCTCACTGGTTACTGTTTACCACATCAGAGCAGAACAGACGAATACAGACAAATTATTTCTCTATCAATAATAATAACAATTGAAAAAAATCCCAGGTTTAGTCAGTGTGAAAAATAGCCATAAAACTGAGTCAATTCTATCATAACAATTCTACTGGATTCCACTCACCCATCACCATCACGCCCAAAAATTGCCCATAAAAAAAACCAGAAAGCCTATTACTGTACTTTGGTAAGTGCTGTGCTCCCTCCCACTGAGAAAATGGGAGGGACCAAAGTTCATTTCACTTTTTTGCATGGACCTGTATCTGATGATTCTGGCAAGCTCAAGGCATCAGGGTCTTTCTTAATACCTCCTGCTATGGCTGTATATAATGTACTTACTGGGCCCAAGTGAATGAAAATAACTCTCAGCTATGACAAGTGACCCCACCACCTCCCTGGGCAGCCTGTTCCAACGCCTCACCACTCTTCCTGAGATTAACTTTTTCCTAATATCCAATCTGAATCTCTCCTGGTACAACTTGAGGCCATTCCTTCTTATCCTATCAGTTACCTGGGAGAAGAGGATGACCTCCACCTCACTGCAACCTTCTTTTGGGCAGTTGTTGAGAGCAGTAAGGTCTCCCCTGGGCCTCCTCCTCTTCTCCAGAATGAAAAACTCTAGTTCCCTCAGCTGCTCCCCATAAGACTTGTGCTTCAGAACCTTCAGCAACTTCATTGCCTTTCTTCGGGCACACTCCAGAGCTTCAATGTCTTTCTTGTAGTGAGGGGCTCAAAACTGAACTCTCTGGGCAACCTGTTCCAGGGCTCCATCACCTTTCTTCTGCCTATCTGTATGGAACTTCCTATGTTAAAGTTTTAGGCCATTACTCCTTTTCCTATTGCTGCACACCAGCAAGAAGAGCCTGGCCTCATCCTTAAGCCTTCCACCTCCCTTTAGTATTTATAAACATTAATCAGAACTCCTTTCAGTCTTCTTTTCACCAGGCTTGTTACAGTCTTACATTTTTAAGCCAAATTTTGACATAAATGAACAGTTTTTGATGGAAAGAATTCCTCAGCTAGGCTTCTATAATTTTTATTTCTCAACAGTTCCTTGGATGAAGAGAATTTCTATGAGAACAAAAGCAGGCTTTGCACAGTCTTCAAGATGTTCACATTGTCACTTCGATTGTGGAAACTTCATTGTGTTTCTACATTCCCAATATATCAACAGAACTCTGTGTGTAATATTGTACAAGTTTGTATTTTCATTTACATAGACCCTGAATCTGCATCAGATCCATTTAGACAAAAGTCCTTTGTCTGTGGAGAATACTCATGATTTCAAAGTATGGCCATCTGTTCTGAGATTTTAAAACTAAGGCTGTATGGCAATATTTTTTTTTTTTTCTCACAATAGTAATTCTATACAATGCTTATTGCTTATTGTACGTAGCTACTGTAGATAGTGTGGCTGAATTGCATTTTTATTTTGTACAAAAAGGATGGGGTAAGAGGTATTATGCAATCAATGTAAAAACAAATGCTGTAGATGATGGAAGAGTGAAAGTGTTCCACACCAAGAAACTACTGATCATGTCTGTTTTCAAGATTTCTAGTTCAAACAATTATGATTATTTTTTCCTCTCTTATATATACACACACACAACCCCTGTTTCTCAGAGGGTTCAACCCCGCCCCTTCCTTATTTCTTTTTTCTGGACAGCTGCATGGTATATCAATAAATATCTAGTATATGGATATCGTGCAGCTCTAACATTGCAGAATTTCCTTCTTCCAGGTGGTATTAAAATCATTAGTCTGTTGTATTGAATAACAAAAGAAATTCTGAAAATGATTAATCAGAGAAACTAACACTGGGGTTGATTTCTGAATAAATCATAATTGATACAGAAAATGCTTTTTTTTTAAGTTGAGTGAGAAATTGAATTACAACAAGAAATTCTCGTTTCATCCCCAGATTTTTTGTTTCTGGTCAAGATGATGGCCATTGTCACTCAAGCTCTCTTAAGCTCTAGTTTACATCTGCACACAGTGTGTACAGCACTAAAGGAAAGAGGGAGCTGTCTCACTCCAGTTTAATGGAGGGAGAGGAGGTTCTTTGATATATGTATATCTGACGTGAGATTAAGAAACAACTGTTTAAATGTTGGTCCGACCAGGCGGGAGACTATTACGGATTGGAGTGATGGGGAAGGGAAAGCAGGTGACAGAAAAGATAGGAACAGAGCAAAAATTACATAAAGAGGGGATAGTCACCACCAGAATCCAGCAGCATCCCGTTGCATGTTGTTCTGATGGTCCAAGGCAAAAGGGGTGAGCAACAGCCGGCCTTAGGCAGCAAGCAGATACAGCGCAGAACAACTCCAGGAGGAAGCGGCAGGTCTCAGGTAGCCAGCCCAGGAAAGTCTGTCAGTATGTAGACATCATCTCGTGAGCCTTCTGATATCAGAGACCTCTTGGGGGAAAGCAGCAGCAGAGTGGCTGGCCTTAAGCAGCAAGAAGGTAGAGTGCAGAGCAAGCCCAGGAAGGAGAGGTAGGTCGTGAGGAATCTGATGTCAGACACCTCTTCTTCTTCTTCAGCATTCAGGCATCATGTTGTGAGAAATTTGATGTAAGACATCTATCCTCATGGCTTTTGTCCCTTTTTTATCCTCCTTCTTCTGCCAGTGTGGCATTCCTGGGCACTTGGGTAAGAGTCATGAGCAATACCCCCTGAGATAGCTATGTCCCTTGACAGAAGCCCACACAAAAGACTGTTTCCCAGTCATTAAGCTGCATCTTATGCCTCTCTTGTTGCCCCTGGCTACAGGTCTTCAGACAAAAGATTTCACCAACTTTGGCCAGAACTTACCTGGACTTGTCCATCTGTGTTCCTCAGCAAGCTTTGAGACAATGGTGAAAAAGAATAACCTCTTACAGGAGCTTGCACATGTAATTGTATTTCTTGTTACCATCCCAAGAGTGCTTTAGCTTTATTTTGTAGCAGTGTTTAATGTGCAAGGGCTGCAAGAAGAACACAGCTTATTACTCAAAACAGAAAATGTCCGATTTTCCATCCACAAGCACCTTCTTTTTCATAACCAACCAAAATAAGGATGTAGCAGTAGTAAAAAATAGTACTATAGTAAAAGATTCAGACTTACTGTAAGAAAAGGAATATACTTTCTTTCCACATTTCTTTTGATTGATTGAACAGATAAGACTCTTGGCTCAGCACATGTAGAGAGAAATCATTTGAAACATAGCATGGCTGTTTTCACAAATAATGTAAGTCATAGAGACAAAAGTAGGAAGAACTATTCTCTTTGTATTTGTAAGTGGTATTTTTCAGCAGAAAAGATCTTAGCAAATTATTACTGAAATGAAAGAAGATTTTTTTTCTGACTTGAAAAACTATGTTGGAAAAATAGACACCAATTCACAAGCATATGTTAGTAGATTGCATTTTCATCATATAACTTAGTCAAATCTAATAAAAAAAAAAAAAGCACTTTAGCATATGGCTGATTTCAGGATGATGCTCAGCTCAGCTAAAATCAACAGAAAATAGTTCATGCATAAGAATATTAGTGAAGCAAGATGGACTTAAACATGCACGTATATGTTCTTACTGAATTCGGAAGAAGACAATTCAACCTCACAGGCAGGCCTCGGTAAGCATGAACCCTCACTGATATTAATGATGTTTTCTATGAGAAGATGACAAAATCGGGGCTCCAATACAAAAATATGCAGTTTTATGCAGCTTTTAGATAAGAGAGAAAAAAAAAAAAGACAGCACAACAGACATAAAAAATGTATGCTTTAAGCAGTTATATATATTTAAATATTGCATATAAATGCAAACAGTGTTGCATCTGCTGGCAGAAATGTAGCTATTAAAGCCATCCACCAATAGAACTTCAGGAAAGTTAGGTGATGAATTGCAAGCAGCTGCATCTTTACTGCACAGTCAGGATTTTATAATAAGCCTGTAGGTAATGTTTCCCTGCATAATTTTCTCTCTGTGCTACAGAAGAAGTTATTTCTTGAGAAAACCTTGAGAATATGTGCTGAAGACTAGGTCTCGTGAGGAATTAAAAGAGATTTAGTCATGTAAAGTATCAATTACATGCCTAATTTAGATCTTCAAAAACTACACCTAGACCTTACAGCACTGAAAAACCAGGCAACACAAAATTTCCAACAGAAGAATGGCCTAAATGTCTTAATATGAAACTGCAGTTTGTGTGATGGTGAGGATGTGCACATGTTAAACATAAATTCTGTAAACAAAAACTCTGACAGACATCAGAATAGCTTTATCAGAAGGCTTTTGGTGCTCAAATTCTCAGCCTAGGCTGGCTAACGGAGTACTAATTAGGGCATTCTCCTTGGAGGTTTGAGTTCAAATCCTCTCAGATAAAGGATACTAAACAGCATCCTGAGTGTTCTTATTAGCCAGTAAAGGGTCAAAAAGAGCACCCACCAGTGTTTCACAGTGTAGTTCTCTGATCTTCTGCTGGTATTGGAGAAGAGACTTTCACCCAGTCTCTGGGGAATGTTTCTGGGGTATGAAGGGAAAAGGAAAGCTGAGTCTTATTCAAGAGTAGAATTTCCAATATGCTTCTGTCGTTGACTCACTGTCTTGCTGATTTTTACAGTACTCAAAGCTCTTCAGGGCTATGTGGCCTGGGAATAATACAGGGATTCTGTCTGAATGTGCAGAGATAGGATCAGGAAAGTCAAGGTGCAGGTGGGACTGAACTTGCAGAGGGATATGAAAAATAACAAGCAGGGGTTCTGCAGATACATTGGTTAGAAAACTACAGGCAAATGAGAGTACATTCCCTTTGATCAGTGGGAAGTGAGTAACGGAAACTACAGACATGGAGAAGGATGAGGTACTCAATTAATTCTTTTCCTCAGTCTTTGCTGGCAGTCAGGATTCCCATGAATCATGCATCCTTAAACCTCTAGGCAGAGGTCGGGGGAACAAAATTCCTTCTAGTGTAAGTGCAAGCCTGAGACTACCTCATGAGGCTGAACAAGCCAGATGTCATTCATTCCAGGGTTCTGAAGGAACTGCCTGATGTGGTTGCCAAGCCATTTTCACCATACTTGAAAAATTGTGGCTGTCAGGTGAAGACCCCAATGACTGAAAATTGAAACATCACTCCCATTTTTAAGAAAGGGAGAAAGGAAGACACAGGGAACTACAGGCTGGTGAGCCTTGTATCTATGCCTGGGAAGATCATAGAGTAGATATTCCTGGAAGCTGTATTAAGGCATATGGGAGATGAAGAACTGACTCAAAACAGCCGGCATTGTTTCATCAAAGGTAAATTGTGCCTGGCCAATGTAGTAGACTTCTACGATGGAGTGACATGTAGTATCCGTGGACAAAGAAAGGGCAATTGATGTAATTTGCCTAGGTTTTTGAAAGCCTTTGTCATGGTCCTACACCACATCATTATCTCTAAATTGGAGAAGCATACATTTGATGGGTAGACTATTCAGTGCATAAAGAACTGGATGAATGATTGCAGTCAGAGGGTTGTCATCAATGGCTCTATGTGCAGGTGGAGGTCAGTCACTAGTAGTGTCTCCCACTGAGACCCCTGGGACTGGTGCTCTTCCACATCTTTATCAGTGACATAGACAGTGGGCTCAAGTGTACCCTGAGCAGGTTTGCTGATTACAAAAAGCTGAGTGATGCACTTGATACAGCAGAAGGGAGGGATGCCACCCAAAGGGACCTGGACAACTTTAAAAAGTGAGCACACGAGAGCCTAATGAGATTCAACACGGCTAAGTGCAAGGTGAGGCGCATGGGTCAAAGCAATCCCAGATATATTTACAGGCTGGGAGAAGAATTCACTGAGAACAGCCCTGTAGAGAAGAACTTGGAGGTTCTTGTTTTGGTGGACTAAAAGTTTCATGTGAGCCAACAGTATGTGCTTGCAGCTTGGAAGGCCAAATGTATCCTGGGATGCATCAAAAGAGAAGTGGCCCTACCCTCAGGCAGATCAACACTTCCTCCCAAACTGGTATCATCTGCAAAATAACTGAGAGTATGCTCAATCCCCCCATCTAGATCATCAATAAAGATATTAAACAGGGTGGGCCCAAACACTGAACTCTAGGGAACACCACTTGTGACCAGTCTCCAGCTGGATTTAACTCCATTCACCACCATCCACTGGGCCCGGCTCTCCAGCCAGTTCTTTACTCAGCAAAGAAAGCACATGTCCAGGCCATGGGTTTCCCCAGAATACTGTGGGAGACAGATAAGTATCAAAGAGAAAATAAAAAGGAGATAAAATGAACAAATGAAACTTTAAGTTATTCAGTTTCCCAGACACAATTTTGGCAGATCTATAAGTGTAGCTCCAAAAGTGGCACAAATGTTCTGTGTGCATGCTGTGCGGTGGGTGTTGCTACACAATAAACTCTGCAGCCCTCATCTCTGAATGATTATCTGATGACCAGACCCTGGACTATCTTCAGACCCAGAGTCACTGTCTTCTTGTTATTCAAATATCAATTTCACATAGATTTGTATATCTCTTTTTAAACATCTATATAGTTTCACAAAAAATGGATAAGAGTTACAGAGGACGGTTTTCTCTCGTAGCTGTAGTCTGAGGTGTTGCTATGCAAGTAGCATCCAAAAGCGATCCATTAGTCTGCTCATTATACCTGAAAACCAACTAAAGATACAATAGGAATATATTGTTAAGAAAGTGTTGCAGGGCATTTCTGCATAATTACAGTTGTTTTATATGGTGACAATGTTTACTTGTCTATTAATCGTAAATATGACTTTTTAAAATGCTCACAAATGAATGTTACGTGTTTAAATTGTGACATTCTGGGAGAGAATGCTGCCTTTACTTTTGGACTCAAACTCTTCAACTGAAAAAATTAAAGGGATAAGCAAGTACAAAGGAGCTAGACGACAGAAAAAAATAATTATCAAGTTAGATGCTAATTAGTCACAGAAACCTGACAGCATTTCTCCTCCTCTTTCTCAAAGTGGCACTGAACAGAAGGTCTTTTACTCCATCTAACAGTGCCTCAGACAGGCAATGAGTCCTGCCATGCCACAGCGGAAGGACTGGTTCTGCCTACCCCTGGCACACTCCTTACCTGGACTTTACTGCAGGCCAGCAGAGATTCACGCACTGTATTCCATTGGCCATGAGGCAAAATGTGCCTGACTCTCTTGCTATGGAGAGTACTTGGTTTGAGAAACGCAACAGGTTTTGTCGAGGGAATGTTTATTCAGTTTTGCATTTAATACAAGAAATAGCTCAAACTTTAGCTTTCTCAGAGTTGCTTGTTGGTATGAATAACAACAATCCCGTTTGCATCCTGTTACATCACTGCAGCTTTCCCTGCTGTGAACTTAATTAAATATCATATCTCTGATGTGGCAGGTGCACTACTATGCAACCAGCTTCTTGTTTCAGTGCTGTCCTCCTGCAGATAGCATCACTAGGAATGTACAGTCTTAGCATCCACTACAAAGGAACATATGGCATACGGTAAAACATGGGTATGGTTGGACTCCTACACAGCCATTCACTGCACTGAATAGCATTTAGATTAATCAAATTACATAAGGAGAAATTCCAGTATCTATTAAGTCAACAAAAGTTAGTTCAGACACAAAACACCAGAAGAAATACATCTCGTATTTTCACATTTGGGATAGCTGCATCTTCTAATTTTCCATTTTCATGTCATCTCTTATCCCTGTAGTCAAACTAAGGAAGAGTATTTTGTTGACAAAATGATTTCAAAGTCTGCACTAATAGCCTGAGCTCATCTCTCCTTCACTTCCAGGTGGCTGCTTCAGTTTCATGTGGTGCAGTGTGCTGCTGTTGTATTTGCCTAACAGGGCAGCTTCAAATGTCTAATGCGTTCAATGTGTTAGTCAATTCTTTCTTTGTTTCACCATACACAAAGCTACATGCCAAGGAAATGGAAATTTAAACAAGTCGCAGCAAAATAAATGAAATAAAATACAGTTGCTAAAGTGTATATAGCCCAGCTACTTAATATCTTGCAGTAATGAGAAAATTCAGTGATTCCTAGAGACGATTGATCATAGTACTACATAGTCTTCATGATAAACACTAGACAAAGTGGAAAAGATTGTCATGTCTATTAATATAGAAAATGCCTCTGAAAGCAAGTATAGCAGAAGATATCCTAAATAAATTGACTGAGCCTTTTAATGGGATAAGTCAAGTCAGATTTGATCCTAAAATTAGGTCATTTAAGATACTTAGGACTTTTGAAACCATTTAGCTTTAAAAACAAACCATCCAGTCTGTTTTTTTCCAACGCTTGTGAACAGATTTGTTATGCTTGGATATGCCAACACAGAAAAAAAAGAAAGGATTAAAAGGTAACCAGAAACAAAAGAAAAAGTTCACACTTCACAGTGTTCTCTATGCTGAAGACAAAAGCAAGGTGTCATGAATAAAGAAAGGAATCAGCAGCTGAAACATTTTCTGCATATTACTTTTCATTCTGCACATGCTTTTCATCTGAAAGCTCTGTGGGGTCTAATACTGTTGTTAACAATGCTCTTTTAAATAAGATTTTCAGAGTCACGCTGCTCTTTTCTAAAGTGCATCCACTGGGAAAGTTGAAAAGCAAAAATGGAAGCAAAATTGAATTATTTTGGGGTTCCAATATTTCCAATCTCCAAAGAAAAGAGAGTAGAGAGATGTAACACCTGCTTGAGCCCACACAAGACTACTTTCTCCCTTAGTGACTGTGGTCATTTACGACTGCCAGTTGGGATCTGACCCTGCTGGGCTTGGAGGAAAGAACAGCTTCATTCAAAGGAATAGGTAAGTGTATACCAAGTCACCTATACCAAGTGTATACGTGATGGATAGCACAAAAATTGTTCAGGTCCACACCTCAAGTCTGTGTCACATAACACACATCTCATGTTGTTAACATTATTCAGTGTTTAAATCTTGTTAGGAGTAGAACTGCATACAAAAGTAGGCAGACAATAGGGTAGGCAGAGGTTCTTGAGAAGACTATTATCTACAGCTAAATCCCACTCTGGCAGTTTTGCTGAAGTCAGTGAATATTGCTTAATGTTGCAGGAGGGAGAAGAGATGACAAAAACATCTGGATCAGATAGATAGTGAATATGAAAGAAGCCCCTGTTTAGCTAGAAAACACTCCTTACCAGCAACCAAAACCTATGTAGGCAGCACTGTGCCAGCCAGTTGTATCCCTCACTCCAGCTTGTGTCCATCATGGTTCTTGCAGAGATTTTAGTTTCTATTTCTCCTAATATCTCCAAACTCCCAAATTCCCATTGCAATGCTATAGCAGAGACAAGAACTAATGAAAGGCTTCGTGGGGAATTAAATGTATAACTGACATTTATTATTGTTATCATATTTCCTTGTGGCAGTCAACAGTCACAGCCTGGGGCCCATGCTGCTGTAATTTGAATAGGCAAAAAGGAAGAGTTGGCCAGGGACCTTCTGTTGAAAATACAGTTTTGATTCAGACTATTCAATGGTTGAATGTTATTTAGAGGCAGAAGACTTAGGCTCAAATCAGAAAGTGTTGCACCAGCTCAAGCAAAGTTAAAACCAGACAGTACTTACTGCTGATTTTCCTCATGGGACATGAATGTCACACCACAAGATAGTAGAGCAGAAAAATGCACGTTTAAGATTCTTCAGTGAAAAGACAAACTCCTTTCATGAAATAGAATATATAAAGAGCTAAACTGAAGACCTGATATGATTTATTTTATCTGTAGAACTCCTAATGCATAATTTTAGACCCCTTGACTCAGTAAATCATATATATGAATTGAAACTCTTTCGAAGTTATCCTGCATTATGTTTACATTCATTACGTGTATTTATGCTTTGCTCTTCAGAATCTATAACCTCACTTTTACTGAGATAACAGGAAAATAGAGGTCCAATCTTATGTTTTATGGCACTCATTTGTAATGTACAAAAATATCTGTGCCAGAAGAGATCTATCATTATGATTTCAACAAGAGAGAAAATATTAGAATGGGGAAGTCATATATGACTTTGCTAAAACCTCAAAGTTTGCATCACTTTTTAACTGACACTTCATTTCCCTAAATACTATGGTAACTATATCAGGCTTTATTACTAATATAGTGATATGGAGATGGTTTATGGGATGCAACAAGGGCAACCATGGACCACTGTGTGTGCGTATGTGTGCGCTGTTGTGCCATGTTGTGTTCTGCACAGGGAGGGAGTGTTCTCTCACAGTGGAGGGAGTGTTATCTGAATTATGGAGAGCTTCCTCTTCGCTGAACTGTGCTATATGCATCACAATACAGGGTGACATAGCACAACAGATAGGGCAATCAATTAACGCTTTTGCAGCAAAAGAAGCCAGGCTGCTCCTACAAGCTTCAGCATGCTTTGTGAGCATTCAGCAGGAGCATGCATTCATGCCTGGATGGTTTGCTTGTGCTGAAGGCCATCCCATTGTTTTCATCTCCATTATATTTGTTGTACGTGCCCTTCTGATTACAGACCTTACAGAGACTGTTCCTTATAGTAAATCACAAATACAGAATATGGCTTTCTAAGCCCTGATTCAGTAATGAAAATGTTACTCTTGCTGATCTTCATACTGAAACCATCAGATCTATTTTCATGATGGAAGGTTACAGTAAAAGATTGTGGCAACTGGATCCTTCTAATACCTGACCTTTTAGAATGCACTCAGAGTACAGCAAGATCACTGTTGAAACAAAATCAGCAAAGGAATATTTCTGTGTAGAAAGGAGTAACAAGAAAACACTGAAAGAGATAAACATACAGAATGGAAGACAAAAGTGTGTCCTAAGGCATAATTAGAACTATACAAAGGCGGGAAACAGTGCCTTGAACTTGTGCCCTTGCTAATCAAGTGCATTCTAAGGGATATGATTGGCTGATGGAATCAAAACAGTAGATGATAATCACTGAGATTTGCTGTTTTAGTGTCAAAACACTGTAAAGAGATTTCAGATGGTAGTGTGCTACACAGTTTTCTTTTGTAAAGATTTACTTTGTTAATATCTTGTAAGAGATTGTAACACATTTCAGCTTTGAGTCAGAACACTGGGAGGTAAGCCAGGCTAGTCAAAATTCATGTGGTCACTTCCAGCAGATATCTTAGCGATGTAGATGCTGCTAGGAAGTGTATGAAGAATGAAACAAGATTAGAATGTAAGCTGTTGAACAGAAAAACAGACTATTCCATGCATATACTACAGAAAAAGATATTTTCAACAGATATTGTTATGACTGGTAACTGTAGCGCTAACCAGACAGCTCTCCTCCCAAAATTGAATTCAGTGTTCCCTTTCAAAGATCTCAAGCACATCACTTACTTTGTCTCTCCCTATTCCTTGGCAGTTTCCAAAACTTGGGGTTTATTCTTTTATTCATTACTTAGACTATCTGGAAATCCTTTCTTTCACTGCTTGCCCCACTCTGCCTTCCTCCCACCTCTGCCCATCCACAGATAACGCTGGGTTCCTTTTTTCTGAGCTGGTTCCAGCAGTGATTACTTCTTATGGAAAACTTAAGGCCTTGTACCTCTTCAGAAACTTACCTACCCGGTCCACTCTGGCAGTACACATGCCAGCAGACCCCAAATATCGAGGAAGAGCAACTGCATGAGTCTGGTCCTTCTGCTCCTGACAGCCTGTGGCAGGCAGCATCTGACTCAGTGCAGATTTTCTGATGTTCCCTTGCAGGACATAACTGAAGGTATATGTACTATGGGGTGTACTTTCAAACATTTTGAAAGGCACACACCAACAAATATTTCAAGAGAAAGTTTGAATGTTTTTTTTGAAGAGGCTGAAAAAAGTTTTGGTGAGAAAAAGCCACTGTCACTATCAAACGGATGAGAACAGTGGCACTGTTTAAAGAGGCTGAATTTCATTTTTTGTAGTGGAGAGCAGTTCTTTTGTATTTGTCCTCTTTTTTTAAGAAATAAAAAAAAAAATAGTTTTGCTACACTCTCCATCATGCACAGTCATTGGGATTGCATTAGGAACTCAGTACAGTGCAGATTATTATCACCCTTACTATAGGATTAACTGCTGCAGCTGGCAAAGCAGCTGCCACTCTGGCCCATAAGAAAGGTATACATGAACCACCGAGAATAGCTATGAGGACACAGGTGCAGTTAAATGTAACTATAATTATTCCTCACCTCCAAAATAGCGTGGTAGTTCTTCCAGGGACACTCAGTAAAGGAATGCAAGCAAGCTCCGTGGTGGGAAAGATGCTGTCCTTCCCCAGAGGAGACTTTTCCTTTGGTGACTTTGCTACTTACCTCCCAGCTGTGAGCAAGGCTGCTGTAGATCTGCCAAGGGAGAAGGACCAACTCTGTAGGCAGCTCTTTCTCAGTTATTTGACAGGTTGCCAAAATTTCCCTAAGGAATCCAAGCAAAATAAGTTGAAATGAAGTGCTATAAATGTATAATGGCATAGAGTTTTATCAGGTAAAAACAGAGCATTTTGTATAGCCAAGAGGCTTTCTCCCACCCAGATTTCAAAGGTCTCCTGTGAACAAAAGCAGTAGCGAGCTGTTTGAAGAAAGGTTATATGCATTTAAAGTGTAAGCTTAGGCAACTTCACCGTAGGAGTCACTCCTGGCTCCCACTAAGTTTCTAAATATATTATTCTTTGTATGTGAATTTTACATATGCTTTTGTTAAAAGAAGGGTCATACTGTGAGTTTGTTGGATTTTTACATTTTTGTAGTGGATTCCAGAGATGTAAATTTTTTTTTCAAAGTACTACCAGTTATCACAGTTGTTTTTTTATTTTATTTATTTATTTATTTATTTTGCCTGAAGGATCAGCATCCACAGCTGTTTCCAGCTGATAGCTACAGATCAGTGCTGTCTGAACATCATTTGATCTACTGAGATGCTACTAAATGAACACAGTTGATGGTTTTGTGGAGTTCTAGTTGTCTGCTCTGGTTGAAAGCTAGTTGTCTGTTTCACTGGAGATATAAGCTAAAACAGCTGATCAAGAATGAGATCCCATTTGAATAGTTAAACGCTGTCTTCATCTGAGCATTAACTAATTTGCATGGCAAAATTCCAATTTGCTATCTATCACTTAAATGACAGCTTGTGAAATAGTAGTTCAGCATTCTTCACTTGTGGTGTTAGATTCCTATTCAAGGCAGGAGAGAAAACATATGTGAAGTGTGTGTATTGGGGGCAGGCATTGTAAAAACACACACGGAATACATACTTAACACCAAAAGTGTTAAATATAAAATATCAACTATAAACATAGAAATTACTCCCATTCCATTAAAAAAAAAAAAAAAAACCAACTGTTTGAACTCTACCAAGAAACAATAAACAGTATTTTAAAATCTTCCCTTAAACCATAGGACCAGAGGCACTTAGAGAATCTGAATTCATTTCCTTGAGCGTAATGGCTGCAACCCACTGAGTTTAGAAACTAATTTAGAAACTACTAATGCACCACCAGAAAATACAGAAACATCCATTTTGGTGGAATGCAAAAGGAGTCATGCTTGTTGCTTGGTTTAGGCACCCTGCTGGAAAATAAATAAATAAAAAAAATAGTCCTGGGTATAAACTAGATTCAGAGGTAATTCAAAAATCAGAGGCTATGTGTTGGCCTGTCAGAGTTACTCAGGTGTGTAAGACCCAGGAACGTGATGAGATCTTGTATCTGAGAACATTATCAGTTTGGGGAGTATCTGTATCTATTACAAAGCCAGCATGCTCCAAGTCTGTACACTGACAGCTTAAAATAGGAGCAATTTCAGGAAGCAGGAATGACTGCGACCGAGGCACTGCTGCATTCAGACTGCTAACGCGAAGCTGCTGGACAATCCTCTGAGGTCTGCTCACAGCCCCAACGTTAACACAGCCTCGGTGTTGCCAAAAGAAACTTAGAAAAAAAAAAAAAAAAAAGACATATTTTGACTTCAGGGAGGTTTTAAATTTTTACTTTTTGCTGTGGGGAAAATCTAAATATATTGCTACTGTGTTCCATTTCAAGGTTAAAAGTACAGGAGAAAACATGCAAGGTGGCAAAAAGAAATGACAGCTCTGGGGACACTGGCAGAGGGCCCACTGTATTCACCTTCTGAGCTCCCTCCTGCATCATCCTTGGGTCCTGTCTGGAGGGAGGCAGCTGTTTCCCTCTGAACAGGGACATAACTTCAGCACCTTCCCAAATTCTTATGCTCCCTCCTCTTATGCTCTTATACAGCTCCACAGCTTCCATGACAAGCAGTGGTTTCATGCTATGAAAATGTTCATCTGTGTGTCCAGCTGGCTCCCCTAGGCCCTGAATTGAACTCCAGAGAGAGCTAGGACCAGCTTTTCACATTCTCAAATATGCTTGGTTTTTTTTTTTTTTTTTTTTTTTTTTTTTTGTAAGCTGTAAATTACAGGATGGGTAGATGTGTGTAATTGATGCCTTATATCAGGTGGCTATAAGAACCATTAGCATACATTTTCTGGTGAGGCATGGTTGTTTGTTCTGCCATATTGGAACACTCTAGATACTCACTGTACAATGGCTTAACACATGCTAGCAATCTGCAGCTTGAGTTTTCCTTTAAAAAGTGGGATAAAAAGTCCTCTAGCCATTTTCCTGAATAATTAATCAAACAGTTTTATGAAGCTCTCTCCTGAACAACAAAAAAAGTAACTAACCTGAAATATGGATGCAAGTCACAGTCCAAGTTATGCTTAACAAAACAATATAGAATAAGCAACTTATTTACATTTCAGATATGAAATGCTGAATTTGGAGTTGTATTTATTTTCATGTGGATATCCCTTCCCCATTCACACAGATAGCTTCTTATGCTTATGAAGAAAACAAGTTTCTTGAGCTTATTTTCCTATTAATACTGTGATAAGAGAATCCTGCTATGTGTATGTATGCTGGAATTTGTGTGTTTCCAGTATGACATATTTATAAAAAGTGATTTTTCTCACACATTTTTGATTTTTTTTTTAATCTATGGTCACACTTCAATCTTTTCATGTTTGTGAGGTACATTTGGAGAGGAAATTTTTTTTTTTTTTTAAAAAAAACATATACACAGATGAGGGAAAAAATGAGTTTAGATGTCAAGATACAACCCTCAAAGAGCAAACAGAAAAAAACATACAATCTCTGTGTTTGCCTCTGTGAATTTAACCATTACTTATGATTAAACAAGTAATCACTAAAATACACAAAAACTGTACCCTGTTGAGATGTTCTTAATGGATTGGGAAGACATTTGTGTTCTGTAGGCTGTTTGCTTGCAAAAAGAAACTGCTGGCTCTTGGGGCTTTTCCCAGAGGATACAGGCATTTTGCCAGTGTTTCATTTTCAAGTGCCATTGTTCACCTAGGACTTTAGCAAAAAAGCTTTTGCTTATTTATTACTAATCCTACCTTAAGTAATGATCATTTTTAATCCTTTTACATTTTAAAACAAGTTTATCAGACAATGACACCAAGCATAATGTCGCTCAAAGATCTTGCACTTATTTTTTCATTTAGCAGATAATTCTATAATTCACACATTTGTGGAATTGCTTTATTGGTTCACAAAACCTGCTTCTATGATTATCAACAAAATATAAATCCTATTCTGATTTTGTGGACTCCTTTCAACATGTTTTCATTAGTTATAGTCTTGATAATGCAGCAACTGAGAGGAACAGTGTTTACTGCTTACTTTATCCATCTGACTGTGAATCTTTGTGAATTGCTTCTGTATTTGTATATTATCCAGACTTGTTATAAATTTTTAGTAATACAACTTATTTGCTAACCTAAAAGGATGTCACATTTTCATTTATCTTTATGAGTATGCACAAATACACCATATAGCCTTGACAGAAATTTGTGGGAAAGATTCAGGATAATCCTTGTCCTCAACACTGAACAGTGCAATTAATTTGGTGTAATTGTCTGTGCTTGGTCATGATAACCTCAAAGACAAATAAGCATGGATGCTAGATGTCATCATTTTGATGATCAGTGTTCAATCATTGGTAAGAGATGTTATATCTATATGATGGCTACTTCTGTAACATTGCTAGCTTTGCATACAAGACTACTAGTCTGCAGTCTGCACTATGAAATAACTTGTCATTTCACTAGTTCAGTGCTTATAGTAAACACTTGACAATCAGTTTGCAATATATACATACAAAGAGTTGTTTGAGCTTTTCAGAAGTGCTAGAATGAAAGATTTTGGCATAAAACCTAGTATCAGCAACAAATTTGTCTATCTGTCAACTTCAGCTAGTGCAGCTATCTAAACAAAACAGACAAAACAAGCCTTTCTACATATTTACATATAATCTTCCTGTATATTCAGATGTAGTATTTTAGGAGATTATTTCAGTACTTCAAGAAAATGGAGACTTCCTTGTGAAGTGTCTGTACTCTCAGCTAGTGGTGCCAGAGGACAAGGGAGCTCCAGATATTGTCAGTCCAATTTTGTTGTTCCAGAAACCATAATTTCATGCAAAGGAAGGAAAATGAGAATGTGGCTACTTCTATACAGAGATTTTTTTTTAAAATGTTGTTAATCTCTGCAAGCAGGTACAGCATTCAAGCATTGAAAATGAGTAGGAAAAAGAAAAAAATTCCAGAAATTTCAGTAAGCTCTCAAAAACACAGAAATCAGAAAGGAGAAACACTGGAAGAGGAAAGGGAAGGGAAGGAATATTTGGTCGTGGAGAACAAAGAGAGAGCCAAACAGTTTCCTTGTGTCCAATCCCAGTCTCTCAAGGCCCCACCAGCCAGTACCTTCCTCACATTCTCACTTTACAGATTTACTAAAGTGGCCTCTGTAAGCAGTGTTACATGAAAAGGAGAATCTGCTTCAAACTATTTCTGCCATAGCCAGCCTTACAGACAGAGGCAAAAGACACTGAGAAGCTAACTGAGAAAAGCTGCTTCTTTCTAGGCAAACCACAGCAACTCTTCATCTTCTCAAGGTGGTGTAGGAAAACCCAAATCATCCCTCTGGCATTTGCTGTCACGGTGTTATGAGGGACACAGCAAAGCTCAGACTGACTTCCCCTATGCTCAGATAAACCCCAAGCAGTCAGTGTATAGGAGCACAGCTAAATCTCTGGAGGTTTCCCCATTTCTGTTCCCTGCATGGACCTGCTTGTGAGCGTGATGATCTCAGGGACCCAAGTGTGGCATGATCCCCAACCAAAATAAAGGCTGTGAACCTAAAATGAGTGTGATCTATCTGCCTTCTGATTCTCAATTCAAAAGAAAGAAAAAACAACAAAGCAAAACAAAAATCTTGCCAGGAGACAAGAACATCAGTTTTGACTGCAGTTAAAATCACAGGGATCAAAATATGATTCTATTCTGTTCTGCTTCACAGTTAAACCAGTAGACTAAACCATACTTGCAGGGAGTATTATCTCTGTAAAAATTCACATTCTTTTCAATTATATTTAATTTCTACTTCATCTTTCCCTAATATTTATTCCACAAACAAGCCATTGTGTAATTAATGATTCAGAGCTCCCCAAATCCATATGTTTTATGGATTTTATGTCAAACTGGACTCATAGTACTTTAATAAGGAAAAAGAACAATATTTTACTGTACTCACAGTACCCAGCCAGTAGGCCTGTAAGCAGTTTTAAATCTATCCGTAGCAGCAACATGGAGATTGCAATAAGAAATAGGTATTACCAGCTTCCTCTGCTCCTCATTGTGCAAAAGGATTGATGTTATCCTTCAGTACTTTCTTTAAGAGCCAGTATATTTGTAGAAAATCATTAATTCCCCTCTGATGGCAATAATCATACAAACAGGTGTAGAAGATCCTTTCACATTTAGTAACGAGTAGGAATCAGGTACACTTAAGCAGTCAAGTAAATTTGATTCTACTCATTTTTCTGGAGACATCTACTTTGCCATATCTATGCTCAGAAATTTTGCAATTTACACATTAGAAAGACATATTTAAAGTAGTGAATTTCATATTAGCAATGCAGATGGAGGAAAGCATGATCTTGGAAAATTATACAGTGGAAAGACTGGTGTTGTGGGGTAGCATGAGAATTGGAAATCCTAAACGAAGCAGAGGAAAAGAATATAAGAGAGAAGACAGAATGGGAATAGCAGAAAGACTTGTTCGAAAAAGAAGGAAGGTGGAGTAAAGAATCTGAGGAAAAGCTGCTATATAAAGACAAAGAGTAGCAGCTAATAGAAACATTAAAATGTTTAGATAGCATTTCATTGATACTAATTAACAAGAAACGTGTTATTGTTTTCAAAGTTGGTGCCATTTATTTTAATAGAATAACTTACTGGCCCCTCCACTCCTCTATTTATGCCAATCTCTTGCTGGCAGATTAAAATATTGGAATGTCTGCTTGCACAGTTTATTTTAAGCTCTATCATACATACACATATGCACAGAAAAGTGCTTTGATGACTGTTTATAAGATAAGGAATTTGGAAAAAGGAGTGGATAAAACAGCGGTGGAGGAGCAGAGAGATAGAGGAGACTCAGAACATAGAGGAGACATATTCAAGGGGCATCAATCTTGATATGAGAAGCTCATTAATTCTCAGCCTATTTTCATAGTCTCTGTGGAGATTTACCATATGTGTCAGCTACACAGCCTTGGAGCTCAATTAGAAATGTTTTCCAACTACTAGTCTAAACTACCACTGGAAAGCCTTATCATTTTCAACAAAGTTTGATGAGCAGGATAGCCTTTAACAGCAATGTTTTGTGTACTAAACACTGCAACTGGCCTTTTATGTTTCTCATAGCACTGCTGACAGATGAGTCTGATTATCATCCTAGATCCACCTTACTGACATGCATTTGGACAACAAAGACAGTGACTGAAGTGCAAAAAAAAAAAAATTCTGGGAAAAGTAATCAAAGACAAATTTAAAACTTCAATAGATTTTCCTGGAAATTTGCCCACAAAGCATATTGTTTACATATCCATCTCCATCCACAAGTTTGAAAGCATATCCCAGGATGCCTGCTGTTAATGTTACAGCCTTACTCAAGCCAGATTTCTTGCAAAGCTTCTGGATAATCTAGGCCAAGACTAATTTGTCAATGCCAGGTTGTATGATGATTTATGACTGTAGCTGAATGACTCTCCCTAACTAGTTGTTTTGAACTGAAGCCATTCTAAATTTCTAGCTGGCAAAGTGGATGCAAGCTTAGAGATTCTGAAGTTGTTTATTGAGTTTCCAGATGTAATCCACATCAATAACTTCTGCAGTTGAAGGAAAAATTTGGAAGAGAAAATATTAAACATTTTAAATCCACATCACATATCAGTAAGCACAGTACGTCATGGAGGGAGTTAGGCTTGTATAGGAAATGTGAGAAATCTGAGTTTGAATTTTATTTGGTCAGATTTTTTCATGTCATGCAAGCATGAAACATCTAGTCATACACCCAAGATAAGCCTGTAAAAACAGCAACAGTTGTATTAACATGTACATATGTATAATCAATGGATATCAAGATGTTACAATCACAAAATAAACAAGAGAGTTAGGCAAAGTGGACAAGGATAACAAGAGAGAATAAATGGAAGGCTTACCCTTATGCTGGGCTCACCACAAAACACCAGAAGGAAGGATCTCCAGACAAGATCCTTCCCCACTGGTAGCCAGCTCTTAAATAGGTCTAGGAGGGGTGCAGCCAGGCTCCACCCCTTCCGGCAGTACAGATGAATTGCCTTCACCTGTGTTCCTCTGGCTGGCTCATGGCTCGCTTCAGGTGATCAATCAGAGGTTCAGGCCATGACTCAGTAGTTCCCATACACTGAGGATTAGAAAATCACAAATAGTGAATCATAGAATCACTTAGTTTGGAAAAAAGACTGATAAAATCAAATCTGACCTAACACGACCAAATCCACCACTAAACTACACGTCCACACATCTCTTAAATAACTCTGGTGACTCTGCTGAGCAGCCTATTCCAGTGCCTAACTACCCTTTCCAGAAAGAAATTAATGCTAATATCCAATCTAAATATCTCCTGGCATAACTTGATGCTGTTTTCTCATGCCATCCGTGAAAATAGTACTAAAATAAAGATGAATTACAAATGTCAGAGGGCAGACTGTAGGACAAGAAATTTAAGAGTAGTTATGTGAAAAATGAATGACATAAATAAAGAAAGTCCAAGCAACTTGGATGAGCAACATGGTATAGATATTGTATTCATTTCTTCTTTGGACTGTTGGATTAAGATAGTACTCCATGTGTAAGAAAGGATAAGGATCAAACCCTGTCTGGTAGTGAATTAATGCCTCTATCAAAAGGTTCTCTTAAGGAAATATTCATTTGTTTTGTTCTGAAAAAGAAACTTCTTCCTGGAAAGCTATGAGTACTGAAAAAAAAAAGTTCAAAATGAAAAAGGGAAAGATATTTTCTTTTATAAGCATTGTCTAAAAAGAATGTTTCCATTGAATTCACCCTGGCTTCTGTTCAACACAGCCATCCAGGAGCACTTTATCAGCATGATTATGTAGATGATGAACCACACCTCAATTATGATGAACCTGTCTATTGCAGGGGAAGGGACAAAGGGAAAAAAAAGAAGAGGAACAAAGAAAAACAACAAAAAAAAAAACCAAATATGTTATTAGTGCTGCTTCAATATCAGAGGATCCACTAGCAGGTCAAAGCTGTAATAATTTCATTTCAGAGTAATAAAATCAATACTGAAAAATGGTAAAACAACAGCTACCATGGCTGTTTCAGATGTTATGATACCATTATAGCACAGTAGCCTTATTATTTATTGTACTTCTTCCTAATATGCCTGACCATCTGTGGCAATTGTTTCTGAATCTGCACAGTCAAAACCTTAAATTAAATCTAACAAATACAAAGTGTTTTGAGCTAACTTATCCTCCCTTCACACTTGTTCATTATGGAGTGACCTACTCTTTTCACATCCTGCACAAGTCACATCTCTGTAGATTATGTTTACTGAAAGCTGATTGTTACAAATGTTGACATTCGACAGGTTTATATACCAGGGAATTAAAATAAGAAGAATATGACAAATACATTGTAAATAACATGAGAGACCCTTACTATACCTGTATGTTGTATGAACACAGTGGAAAATTAATTTGCTCAGCTTTCAGAGGCTTTTTGTGGTGCTCAGTTTCCATTGTATGAGTGTTATTAGAAGTGCAAGCACATAGCTGCAGTTATAATGTCAAAGTCATTCATATTATAACAAGGTTTCAGATGCTCCATAATGAAGACTTCATCAGAGAGTGAAAATTATTGGCTCCCTACTTGATGACTTTTACAAAAATCTTAAGAGTAGATAGTTTGCCAGCTGGATTAATCTGCCTATGCACAGCTATTTATGAAGCTTTGAAATTTTACCACTGGCAACAATGCAATTGCTGAAAAAACTCCAAGAATACTGAGTTCGATGACAAACAATGGTCTGCTAAATAGAGACATGCTGTCCTGACAGCTCTGCTTCAGCTGTATGGCATGATATGTGCCAGCAAAAGCAAAGAAGACACTCTGTAGCATCATAAAACTGCTTCCAAAAATGAGCACCCTGCAGCTATTAGAAACTGCGTGAGAATCACCAAATGTCAGCCTCATGCTCAATAACACTCAATTTAATAAATGGATTTAAGTCAGTGAAGAACACAAGACGCTTCAGAACACCCTTAAGACTATGATGATAATATTGAGTTTTTGAGAGAGAAAAGCAATGTTCACCATAAAAAAAGGGGGAGCGTTTTGCTTCATTTTAGTTCCTTGGGACCAATTAAAAGCATTCTGTCACTATTATTGTCAGCGGTAGGAACAGTGTACGAACTATAATCAATTTACTGATACATCCTAATATTGATGGTCAGAGGCCTGCTCTGAAAACAGCCCCACATTATCTGGTACTTAACATTGGTTATTAATGTTATTTTTTGTTGAGGGTTCGTTTTTTCTTTGTTTTTTAAAATAAAATCTCATTTTTTTCTGAGACAGCTACTTGCATTTATCCAAATCTAAAGGAAAAAAAGGCAGTGGTAAAAAGTATTTCTGTATATCAGCTGATCCGCAGTATGCTACAGAACTGGCTGGAAAAATAGCAACTTCAAGTGCTTACTGAAGGATGCTGAATTTGCCTGGCTTTTGTTAGCACTTTTTTTTTTTTTTTTTTTTGAAACCGTGCTGCTGTTGCTAGAAAACCAAGTAGGAATAAACCTTGTCCCACAAATTCCATTTATTTATCCACCTATAAGTTCCTGATTAAAGCAATTCAGTTTTAAGGAGAAGTTTCATCACCTTGATGGCTGGGGGATATTACCAAATGTTATAGTTATATGATGAAATTAGTTAATGAAAAGCTAGCTGGACAAGTACTGAAATGTTTTACTCTCAGCTAAAGTATAAAGCTTGCTACTTAGCAGAACTCAGAGGTCTGGTGCTTTTTCCATTAATTTCTAGCTTCTAATTAACATCTATGAAAGTCATGGCTCCTAAATCCCCCAGTGAAATCAGAAGTGCAATACATTGGCAACAAAAAGCTGAAACTGTTGTCTACTTACACTAATGGGCCTGTACAAGACCAAAAAGAATACAGAAATATGGAAAGAGAGTTCAGGTGTTTTTTTCAGTATTCTTTGTGCTTGTGAAAACACTTTGAATTTGAGTAACTGAGCATCCTGATTTAGGGCCTGGTTTAGTGACTGATAACCCTGCCCACTGTAAGGGGTTGGAACTAGATGATCTTTGATGTCCCATCCAACCAAAGTCATTCCATGATTCTAACTCTCCAGAGTCCCAAAAGCCCATATGAATGATGACAGGCAAAATTTCAAAGCTTTCTGTTTGGACACGGGTCTTATATACTCTAATATTCATGTAAAAAAAAAAAAATATATATATATATACATATACACAAAATCAGAATAGGTTTAAATGTCCCAGGGCTGTACAGTACACAAAACAGAAATCTGGTCTTTGGAAGTGCTAAGATCTGCTACTGCACTACAGAGATTACCCCAGCAGATCTAATACTTTATTTTTATTAAAGAAAAGGATAAAGTTTTATCACTGATTTCACCAGACCCAAAACTTACTTTCAGGCTGTCACTATTTAGAGTTACATATTTGTTCACAAGTTGTAAGGCACATTCCTTTGCTACTACTAAAACGTGCACATTGAGTCAAAGACCCACCCATAGCACAAAAGACACTAACTACTACACTTGGCCTTAGTCCTGCAAGTGCAACCATCCACCCTGAGTTTCTCAGGCTCAGTGTGCAGGGTTAAAACACTCAAATCTAGATTCAGCAATGGCTCTCACTTCCTTAGAAATGCTCTAGAGGCACCCAGTGACCTATTTTAAACCTCAAATTCTATACAGATCAAACATAAAAATGAACCTGTAGAAATCTGTAAGTCTGATGCTTCTGAGACAGCTTCCTCGGCAGAGAAAGACAAAAATAGAAAAGCTTCATCGTATGCCTAACAACAAGACAGAAAATATGCAGATAAGCTCACTGCCTGTTGGGGAAAAAGAGAATAAGGAAGATGGGGTTGGGTAGGCTGCAGCTAGCTTTAAGCTTGTGCCAGGAGTGCAAATGGAAAGTATTTGTGTATCAGAATCTGTAATTCTGTGGACTTGGGGACTGGAGAAGGAAAAAGAAGGGAGATATTCATTTTAAATACAAACTAGATCAAGTGACTGTCATTTTAAGATGAGAAGGGACAAAGAAAGGCCTACAACAGCTCAGGAGAAGAAAGCATTTCAAGCAGTTGGTGATTAATTGTACTCTGCTATGACACATCTCTTTCTATTAAACCAAATCTCTTTCCTAATTGTTTTTGTGCTTCTCAGACTTTCTTTTGTCTTGCATAGATGTAGGCAATTTCTATGCCATCAATATCTCATTAAGGGGTCTGGGATGTGAAATGCCTTGTTTTGGTTTTAATTTTATTTTCCAGGCTTTTTGCTGCATTTTATGAAATAGCATTTTTTGTTTGCTTGTTGCGGTCCATTTGTTCTCTGGCACTGCCTTTCCGCAGGTTACAGCTTTATTTGTTTCTTTGCCTGTTGGCTCTCGGGGTGTATGCAAATTATTATTACATGTTTCGCCATTGCTACCTATTGCTCTTCATTTCCCTAATGGCAGCCTCATCTGAATGTTAGTGCCTGCTCAGGTCGTACATATGTAGATAGCAACTTCAACTCATCTGTGAACGTTTATTTTTATTCCCTCCCCCCTCCCCCTTCTCCTACTGCAGTTCACCTTAGAGTTGTATTCATGAGGAAAGGAATACAGCTGCATGCTTTCTGCCTAGGGCAAAATCCTGCTACCACTTGTGCTAGTAGCAGCTCAGAGGAAAAAGGAAGGGCATTCACACAAATAGCTAATCAAAGGGTTTTTAATGATACTCATTAGGAAAGAAATTCATTAACAAGCCAGCACAAGAACATTCCCTGAAGCAAGAGTGATGCTATTGGTCACATCGAAGTCCCCACCTGACTAACACCTTTATTGCTGTTAATAGTAAGGCCAAGTCAGCAGCAAAATCAGTTGCATTCAGTTCCTGATTAAGAAAAATAAATAAGTAATGACACCAGCAAAATGCATCCACTGAAGCTGGATACGGGCCTTTCATAGAGTTCGGTTGTTTAGCACTTACCATGCCTTTGAATTCATACAATTTTACATTTCCCACCCTTCATTGTCCCTCTCTTCTCACGTTTCTTTTGATACCTCTGGCTACACTCTGACACCCATGGCAGTGGTGCACACGTGCTCCCCGTTAGCCCAGCCCAACAGCACCACAACCTCGGGTGGGTCTGGTGAGAATTCTCCCAGTAGAAGTCCTTAGAAGGACACTTCAAGGGAAGGCATAGCAGGAGCTGTGCTGAACTGTAGGCAGATGCACAAGGCACTGATCCAGGCACACTGTGGCATGCACCTACTGCTTAGCACAGATACAGCCTCTCAGCAGAGCTGTTTCCAACCTGAATCTCTTCTTTGTGCTCACGCCATTACTTACCTACTAAAGAAATCCTGTACTTTTCTGCCAATTCATTCCTAGAGATTAGCATTAGTATCTTGGGATGCTCATTTGCTCTGTAAAAATTAGGCTTTTAAATAGAGTGAACCAGAAATCTTACTTTTATTGCAGTACCTTGATAGAGCAGATCTAAGTTATTAGAAAAAAAAAGGAGCGAGCCTCCTCCTGGTTGTTATACACATGTAATTGCTACAGCCTGATACATGAAACTGAGCCTCACACTCATGCTTAGAGCAAGATCTCTATTTTGCAAGGACAGAGCAAGTTCTATTCTACATTTTTCTGCCAAAGGAGGTCAATTAAGTTTAATTGGCTCTAATTAGCACTTGCTCAAGCTGTTATATTTTTTACCTGCATCCGAGTGGCTCTCCAAGTGCTGCACAATGGATTCCTGCTTTTGAACGCAAACAAGAATTACTAATGGCATCCTTGAAGGCAAAAGGTGCAGTGATCAGCACAAATGGGGAGCAAATATCGGCACAAATAGCTGCAGGCCTTTTTAGAAAAAAAATCCCAAACATTTAATTCCCCATCTGACTTTGACCAATTGAAGTGAATGCAACTGTGGACCTTGCTGTTGATAGTTGTAACACAGAAATTACACAAATGTAAGTATTCTCTAATGTCATAACTTATTCAATGCTAGAGAATGGGGGAGGGAGAGTTTAGCAGCTTGTGTGAAAGAAAGTCTGATGGTAGCTAAGAAAAGATACCCAAGAAAATGAAATAGAATCAAAGCAAAACCAAACACGTACATCTCAAATGCTTTGTTTTCTACGATTTTTTTGAGGATTGTTTTAAAAGGTTCATGTTGAAGTGACAAGGTTTGTTGTTGTTTTTCATTCTGCTGCATAGATTGCAACAACAACCTCAGTGGCCTAAATGTCAGCATATGCAATTTCAGTTCTTGGATCACGTGGTGAGAGGCAGGCATTGAATTGAGGATGGTCTGTAATAGACTGAATGAGGAGTCACAAACTAGAAAAGACACTGCTATACTGTGGCATGCTATAGACAACTAGAGCTGAGGTTTTCCTGGATGTAGCTGCACAGTCAAATAGAGGCAGAGAGTAAGATAGTTCTCACACCAGTGCCAGAGCTCAGAGATAGCTCTCCCCACACACCCAGTAACTGTCCACATTCATAGCACACAGGCACAGATACCCACCAGGTATCTTTAAGCCATAGCTATTATTTTCGGTTTGGAAGCAGTTGGCAGAGTGAGAGGCTCATCTAACAAAAGCTGGGACATAAAGTAGAAAGAGCAAAGTGGTTGGATGCCACTCTTCTGTGCAATGCGTGCAGAGTCTTGATGGCAAAAACTGCTTGCTAGCCAACATTTTTTTCTTTCTATCTCCCCCCGCTAAATTTCCTAAAGATCATCAGTCATAAAAACAAGCTAATAATAATTAAAAAAAAGTGCACAAATTGTAGAAAAAGAGTTGCCTGTATTTTAAAAAGTTCCTACCAGAATCTCCCCCAACCTGAGCATCTTTCCTCTGTCAACTGTGAGGACTCTTTCCCAACCTTAGAACACATCTTTTTTCCTGACTGGCAATGCATAAGCCAGCATAGTATTATTTAAACAGTCATGTCTTCCTTTTACATTGGCTTATTGTTAAATCAATATACTTAAAATATTCCATGCTTTTTTTTTTTTTCCTTCCCCAGGGAACACTGTTTCAGTGGTATTTCAGGTGAGAGCAAAAATTTAATCAAAAGGTTAACTGACCTGGATAAGGACTTGAGAAACATTAAATAACAAAAAATAAATGTCTGTTTGCATCACTGGTATGGCAGCAATACACCACTGAAGTACATGGAATAATTTATTAACCAATTCTTCAGCCCTCCCACATTTAAAATTGAGCATATGGTCAAGCAAAGATTGAGAAAATTTGATGTAGCATCTATGCACATCCTGGGGATACCCTATTCTGGGTTGGCAGTAGCTCCACCAGTACAAAACCCCCCAGGTCAGGGGGTGCTCAACTACTGAACACATGCATATATATACTAGATTATGGGCTTTAAGCAAGGTACACCATATGTTTGCAGCCCTTACTGTACACTGACATAGTATGTATCACTAGAATAGCTGTATCAGTGTAATTACATTGGTACAACTATTCCCAACGTGGAGAGGAGCTTCATGAGAAATCCCTATGGCAGATGATGTTACCCATTGAGCTATTTATAAGACAGCTATTAACACAGTTCAAAAAGAAGGGTATAAAATGATCCTTGTTACCTGTAAGTGGACAGTGATGATTATAGTTCAGTCTATGTTATTATTGCCTGATTGTTACCAGTTTGGATTTTCACATATTGACTCCTTACTCAAGATATTTTAACATAGATTTGAAATGTGAGTATGTTTTATTTTTTTTCCCCAGTAAATATACAATACACACTTCAACAGGACTATTAACCAACTTTTTATGCCAATTAAACTTTGCTGCACTAACAATACCAATGAAACACATTAAGAGGTCATACTTTTTCGTGAACAAACTGTAGCCAATAAATATTTTTTAAAAAAACAAATTAAAAAACAATTCTAAGTGCTGCCACAACATCCCTTTTCTTTAAACACATTATTCACAATAAATGTTTTCCATTTTTTTAAAAAAAGAAGAATTCTTCTTTTAAAATAGTAAATTAAATGGCATTTTAAAAAATATGTACTGTGGTTCATTGGAAGTACACTGTATAGAAAAGAGAGAAAAGAAAGAAGAGACATCACCTGTAAGATAATGGAGACACTTTGCGATACACAACAACACTTTATGTAATATTGTAAGCAAATTATTAATGAACAAAAATGTACAGAAGCAGATGGACAAGTTAGTGAATATCATGGTACTGCACAGCTTTATTACTGACACACATTTACTTTCCAGTAGAAGAGATAAAACACATATTTGAAAGTAATTGGAATGGCTTCATCGACTTCTAATGATACTGAATTTTAAATAGGATATAGTGAGTAAGGTGTTCCACCAAAGCTCAGCACAAGCTTTCAAATTAAGAGAACTATTCCCTTGGTGACTAGTTAAACACTTTTTTTCAGAGAATTCAGTTTGAATTGCACCCTGAATAATCTTCTCTTCATATGATAATAACAAAGTAAAGAAAACATACATGTGTATGTATGATGCCTTCTTTGTCTTGCTTGAACATTTTTGCACATTTTTAAATAATGGTTTTAACTATAGTGATTAAACAAGCAGGTAAATTACATATACTCATTGTTATATAGATAAATGCATTCATTTCTCTCAACTCTTTTCGTAACCTGCTAAATAACAGTCTTGACCTTAAGGAAGTTAACTATGATTTTTTTAATATTTGATAGTGCTGAGTTATAGCTGATGGCTGTCGTGTTTTATCTTATCATGGAATGAGTTAATGACATGAAAAGCAACACATATTTAGCATTGAAATTCACTCTTCTAAAATTCTGCCATTACTAAAAGTGTCCTTAATACTGGTGAGCTCCAAGGCAATATATAAAACAACATAGACTGATTATATGAAAAGGGTATTCAAATGGAAAAATGCTCATGGTCAGAAATAGACTAACAGAAATAAGCTATAGGATGCAAAATTGAAATTAAGCAAATGAGGGTGATACCTATTTACAACATTCTAAGAAAAGTTTGACAATTCAGTCATTGAGATTTGAGAGGTACAGAAGATTTGAACATAGTAATGAAAACTAATGAAGAGACAGAATGTTGTCATTAATGTCCACTTACAGACTTTGGTTTATTCAAAAAGAGTATAAACATGCATTATTTCCTCATTATAGTAGGGTATGAAGCCACTCACTAAAAAAACAGTTCAAGGATTTTCTTTGCTTGTATCCAACTTTTTGAATGTATTGCATCGCAGAAAATATTCCTAAAACAATAATTTGACTGTTACGTCCTTCTAAACACTAAAAATTTAGTGAAATCAGCTTCAGCTCTCACAGACTTCAGGTAACAAAACACAAAGGTTTGTCTAGACTGCATCAAAACAATTAATGTCATGAATTTCAGTGGTGCAGCTCTATTTACTATTGTACTGTACATGTATTGGAAAGATGAAATAAAATACTCTGACATTTAGTTTTTTTCAGAAGCAGCCTGAATAAGTTTTAATAATAGATTGCATCCTTAACTACTCACTAGGTATTCCTTGAGTTTATACTGTTTGTTTCTTCTGGGAAATTTCTGACTTACATTTTGGGTTGCAGAAATTAATAATTCTTTCAAAACTGCAATATAAAACAGCTTTAGTGAAACACCTTAATTTCTTTTGTTTGTAGCAAGGTTTGCTTTTCTTTACCTTTACTTAATGGCATTGGATGGCTAAAAACAGATACTAAGGGAATCATTCTAGTGAAAGGGTCTAGGCCATCTCATGCTACTGTTAATTTTCATACTCACTCTTTAAACTCAAACTTCCAACTTCTGACCCCTTCTTAAATAGGAAGAGCAACTATGTTGTCTGCTTTTAAAAGATTTAAATCTGTCTCTAATGTCTTTACTGACATCATTTTTGCCTGTCACTTTCTCATTTCTACACCCCAATGGAAAACCACCTAACATAATCCTTTACATCCAGCATTATCCAAAGTAGCTTACAGTACGTAAACCCTCTTCACACATTCAGTCTCTTTTTTTCTTCATGTCATGAGGAGTAGAGTTTTGTGCTTATCACCAAATAAAATTGCAGTGCAAACTTTAAACATAAAAGTTACACAATTAAAAGTTAATATATGGCACCACAGCCTATTAATTCACATATAGTACAACAGACCAATAAAAACAGACATGAATATGAACATAGCTAAAAAGAAGGTGAATTTGCATAGCAATGCAACAAAAGAAATTATATACAGAAGGAAATTCTTTTCATCCTGGAAGGTGATTTTTTTTTTTTTTCTTTTTGTATACTCCTGACAAGGAATATTTTAAGGTGGATGGTGTATAAAGAGAAGAACACAAGTATCTGTGGGATATGTGGCTGTGTGTCTTTACATTGCATTTACAGTTCTTTTAATAGTACATAAATAAAGAAAATGTTCATTGCACTGTTTAGTGTCATCACTTCCATGAGTTCAGCCCTGATGGCCCATCAGAGCAGCTTGCAATGTGTCTTCTCAACTACTCTATAGAGAGAAAGAAAGAGAAAGAGATTGTAATATGTGAAAAACAAACAAAGAAACAAACACACAAAACAAAGCCCATGTCAATATCAAAGCAGTGCAGGATAAATATTCAGTAGGTTTGGATAAAGGAGTTAATTGCTTCTAAGATGAAAATCAATGGATGCTAAAATTCAGCACTTAACCAACATCATATCTGAAATACCTCATTTTGGGGTTTGTGCACCAAAATCTCTTACAAGCTGCTTGGCAGTAACAGTAGGTGGGTAGTTACAGAAGGTTTGATTGCAGCAAATAGGAGGCAGAAGTTCCAACAGCTGCATTGCCTGAGCTAGCTTAGATCGTTACTTTAAGCAAGAGACTCAAACCTTTTGGCATCAAGCACCACTGTCATGCATGCAGCATTAACAGGACCTCCATCTATGGTCAAGAAGAGCGTAACATTTTGCAACAAGCAACAGAAGGCTTAGGAAAAGGCATCACATCCTTGACATCAATTTGCCCAGCAAGTTTAGCACTCACACATTCACTCCTCTGAGAAAAGTCTCCAGTAGCATTTCTATGACAAATATATTATACTTTGCAAAGAAAATTCTAAATTGTTAGAATCTCTGTTCAATTTTGCCAATGTTTTTATTCTCACTAGCATTACACGTTTAAAGATGTAATAAGTAGATATTCTTGGTGTGACTTAGATCTGAACTGGTACAAGTGAAAGAGTATATGAACTTCACTTGTCGCTGGAAAAATACTGCAGAAGGCAATAAGAATAAGGTTAAAATTTAACCTGGTCATGACACTGCAATTAATTCTCTCTTCACAATGATTTATAATTTGTCTTTTTTTTTTTCTGTTTGGGAATTTCAACTGTAGCTAGAGATAAACTTACATAATTCACCAGTAAACTGTCCTTGACTGTTTGATCCCACATAGCCTACATCGAGAAGGTCACTGGCATTGCGTTGGTGACCTCCTCGCAAGACTTCACCTTTTCTAGGTCCGGTGGATCCTTTAGAAGAAGCTGTTCCTGAAGAGCTGTGGCCACCAGGGGATGGAAAGTTGGGTTTACTATATGGTACCAACGCCTCTTCTAAAAAAAGCAAAACAAACCAAAATCAATACACTAGGAATAAACAAACTATTCTGATCTGGACATCATATTCATTCCCTGTCTTCAGGTACCTGTCTTTTGTCTTTCTTTATAGCATGACAATTTTGCCAAACAAAATATGCAACTCAGTGTTGTACTCATAGACATAGAAACTAGCATAAGCTTAATCTTGCTTTCGTGTAAACTCATGTGTTAGTCTGTATTAATTATAAAAAGCCTAGATTCATTATGAAGTAATAGATCACAAATTGCTGATTGTTTAATAAAAATAGATGCACATACAATTTCCAAAACAATGCAGCTATGATTAGATTTTTGCTTCAAGCCTACAAGAATATGCTTTTTCCTTTTCTTTATTTTAAATTATGGTAACGTTACCTCAATCAATTTAGATAAAGAATGGCAATATCAGCTAATTTAATTAGCTTCCAGCAGCTCAGTAATTTCTAACGATGCAAAGTACACTGAAGATTTTTTTTAACTGACTGTAAATAACACTGAGACATACTATATAATACATAACATTGGTAGTTGTAGTATTTTGGGTGAGTAAATCTTCCTGCAGCTTGTTTCATGTTCCATTATAAGCAAAAGGCTTACTTTATTCATTTTGCCTGTTCCTTAGTGAAGATCTGTTATAATGAACTGCCTGCAAGAACAGGATTAATTCTCAATAAAGCACAAGACTAAATATATTCACATAGCATCAAGTAAAATGAGACATCTCATCTGATTAGAGTTTTTGGGAGATATTTTAATAATCTTGACCTAAGAGGCAAAGCAGCAGCACTGATTTAACACTGAAATAGAAGCACTATTTTCTTTGCTGGATATGATCCACTTTTGCTGCCTCAGAGTTAAGAAGGAGACATTGCTAAATATCATTCAATGCAAGAAAGAGCTGAAATATATGTCCTTAGCAAAAATAGAAAAATTGTTTCTTCTGAAATCGGTGGGTATCTCCTGCTTGAATGGTTTTTTTTTTGTTGTTGTTTTTATTATGTTGTTTTTGAAGTGAAACTGGGATAAAAGTTTTTTTCTTTTAATTTCTCATTTTCTATTGTTTTTACTATTAAGGAATCTGACAGGAAAAATTACACCTTCTTTGAAAGAGGACAGAATTGCAGAAAGAAAACCAGGTGGGGATGGTTGGAAAGAAAGATAGATATGCTCTTATTTTCATTAACAAAGCCTTTGCAAGGGCGGCAATAATGGCACACAATTAACTTAGAGAAATGCTAAATAAGAACATATTTGTGGTGGAAATGCAAATTACCTTTGTGGAGGAAACACAAGTTTAATTCTTTGTGTCAACTAACACAGGCATGTAGGATACAGGAATTCCCCATATGTTTCTCCTATTGAACAGAATCTTTTCATAAGGTAAATCTGTTGCAGAAGAGGGCAAACACCCAACTTCCTTCTCTGCCAAACTATCTCCCTATGGTCCTGCCGAAGGAACCAGAATATTTGCACTGCAGGACATGAGGGTATTATCAATGTTTTGTTCTATGACTGTGCTGTCCTTGCTTAAATGTAAATAATTGCTTAAAAGACATAGTAAAATGTCATTTAACAGCCAAAGCCTCTTAAATTATGTTACCTGATCTTCATATACAAACTCTAACAACAGAATCAGATGCAAACCTGATTTCCAAAGGCTGGCTGAAATACAGAACAGCTTGCATTAAGGCAGCAATAAAACAAGCTGCATAAATCAGCTTAGCAGAAAGCTGGATACATTTTTAGAGGATGGAAGGAAAAGTCACTAGCATTACAAAAGAGTTTGAAGATGACATATATGGTCAACTGATTTGTTTTCCTGTTTTGTTGATTCAGGATAAGGCCTCCTTTGGGTTCAATGAAATGTTGAGGAAAAAAATAACCATGAATAAATATGAAGTGCATTATCATTATGGAGCATATGGTGTGTTAAATTATCTGTTGTGCCCTCAGAAATAAATGCAATCCATAAAATAAACATTTGTGACATAAAATAAAGGCTAAGATTTTCATAACACTCTAGCACACGAAATGAAGGTGTCTGAAGTCCTTAGGTTAGACTTACTTTCATTGAGCAGTACTCAAAGCAGTACCATGCCTCAGTCTTGCAAAGAATATGAGGAGACACTGTCAATGCCTTTCTCTATGAAAAACTGAGCCAAACTGAAGTTATAATTTCAACCTCTGCAAAATCTTGGTATGCATGTGTAGTAAGATGTTTTGATATCCCACGAGATAACTAAGAGGCTTCTAATATTATCAAAGCAATTGCAACCTGATCTAGCACTACTTACTGAAGAAGGGTAGCTGAGAATGTTTTATTTGACATGCAGCATTCCACAGTTAAACCATTACCAAGAACTCAGAGATCTTGTCTATTCAGAAAGCAATCTCGGGAAATCTTGGTTCCCAACATTATTTTTCAATTTGCCTTCAAAACAACAATCTTGCTTTCAGAATTTCACCCATAGCTTGGCAAGGTCCAAATAAAGCCCTCCAAAGTGCAAAATAGATATTTTCTGGAAGTGGATAACTAATGAAACTCTGTTTGGAAATTACTGAAAAGTGAGAAAGAAATCTCTCTCTCATTAATAAAGGAAAAGGAATGAAGCACAAGTAAAATAATTTTTAAAAATATTGATAACATAAATAAACATCACATTCAAGAGCATCCTTTTTCAATCTACCAGAGAAAGGGGCACAGAGCAAGAAATCTATAATGCATGAAGCTAGGATGGGAAGAAAGACATACCAGATGTGAAGGACTGAATCTCCCCCACCAGGAAAAAACCATAACACCTACTGCAGCAATCCTCTGTAATGCATAAAGGACAAGTATTCACCCTGGTCATCTGTCCAGCCCTAAATTCATTACTCAGGTGGGGCACTGGAATTGTCAAAAACAATTTTTTTGTGTGTGTAAAGACAGATAAATGCAAGTCATGCAGTATAGGAAATTTACTATTTTACTATTAATTTAATAATCTCTGTGTCACAGAATAACAGGTAACTCCTCTTTGTACTCTTAAACTGGAGGAAAAGGAGAAGAGTTCTGGTAAAGAAGGTCAGACAAGCATACTTAATCTTTGTTCACAAAGAAATGAGATGCATTAAATATATTGTGATATTTTGTGTATGTTTCTAGAACTTACACACTCTAGTTAAAATTGTCATTATGCTAAGTAGCATTTTAGCTACCTGGATGTCTGCTGGGGAAGCAACATGGTGGGCTGCAAGCAATCCAGGAGACTGCTGGAGTCTGTTGAGGACAACTTCCTGGTCCAGGTATTGGACAGAGTAGCCTGAGGTGAAGCGTTACTGGATCTGGTGCTCACCAGTGCTGAGAAGATCATTTTAATTTTTAAGCACTGAAGTTGGAGGCAGTCTGGGCTGTAGTGACCATATCCTGGATGAGTTCCTGATCTCAAAAAATATGGACCTGGCAAAGTGCAGACAGAATCCAGAACTTCAGGAGAGCAAGATTCTGGCTGTTTAAGGAATTACTGGTTGGGATCCTCTGGGAAACTGTCCTTTAGGATCATAGGAAAAGAACAGAGCTGGCAGCTCTTTAAGGACCTTTCTGAAATCACATGAGCTCTCCATCTGCCAGCACAAGAAATCAGCAGAGGAGGCATGACACTGGCATGGCTGAGAAAGGATCTGCTCAGCCAGTAGAAATAAGCAAAGGACAGTTATCCCATCTGATAAATGAGAAGGGAGAAATGACAACTACAGACACAAAGAAGATTGAGGTACTCAGTAAGTTCTTTGCCTCAGTCTTCACTGGCAGTCAGGTCTGCCACATGCCTCTCACATCCCTGAACCTCTAGGTGGGGGTTGGGGATGCAATGTCCCTCCCACTGTACGAGCAGGGCAAGTCTGAAGCCATCTCATCAGGCTGAATGTGTACAAGTCTGTGCAGCAGAATGACATGAATCCCAGGGTCCTGAAGGAACTGGCTGATGTGTTTGCTATGTTATTCCACAATATTTTAAAAATTATGGCTGTGACTGGAAAAAGGAAAACATTACTCCCATATTTAAGAAGAGGACAAAGGAAGACCTGATCACTGTAGATCAGCGAGCCTCACATCTGTGCCTGGGAAGATCACGGAGCAGATACTCCTGGAAGCTATGTTAAGACATATGTGAGATGAAGAAGTGATCCAAGGCAGCCAGAATGGCTTCACCAAGGGCAGATCTTGCCTAATCAATCTTGTAGCTTTCTGTGATGGAGTGACAGCATTGGTAGACAAAGGAAGAGCAGCTGGTGTTGTCTTCCTGGACTTCTGACATGGTCATACACTACATCCTTATCTCTAAATTGGAGAGATATGGATTTGAAAGGTAGACTATTCCGATAAATTGGTTGGATGGTCACAGCCAGAGTGTTGCAGACAGTGGCTCTATGTGCAGATGGAGGCTGGTCACAAGTGATGTCCCCAAGGGGGTATACTTCAGACCAGTGTTCTTTAACATTCTTCTCAATGACAGAGACTGTGAGATCTGTGAGTATACCCTCAGCAAGTTTGCTAACAACACCAAGCTGAACAGTGCAGCTGATACAATAGAAGGGAGGGATGCCATCAAGAGGGACGTGGACAGGCTTGAAAAGTGGGCCCACGAGAACCTAATGATGTCCAGTGAGGTCAAGTACAAGATGTTATACTTGGCTCAGGGCAATCAACAGACTGGGATGCTTTAATATGCTATGTGCTATTTTCTTTGAGGACTTTACTCATTAAATCATGTCCCCATGACAGCTTTGCCAGCAGTTTGCAATTTTTTTTAGAATGTCATTTATATTAGTGTGCTAAATTAACTAGGAAAATTAGCATTGGAATAAAGTCAGAAGGAAGAAGAATAGTACAAGTACATCTAGTGTCACTGGGGGAGCTACATACAGACTAGAGGTGTAGCCCTAGAGGAAGATCATGTACTTTTTTTTTAATTGTCTTTGAGCAATTGTCTTCTTGTATCACTTTAATCAGCACTGGGATAACATATGATTAGTGGACTAAAGAAAATCCCTAGTAAGGGGACTTGGAACAGCAGCTTTTACTTGCAGTCAGGCTAAGAGAAGTGATCTGCAAATAGCATGGAACTAAAACTACAGTTCAGCATTGCCTCCTTTACACATTTTTACAGACTTGAAATCCCCTTAAAAGATAAAGTCAGCACTCAATAATAAAAGCAGGTCCTGTGCTGAATGATTGTGCCATCATCTTGCTAGGTCTAGGAGATGAATGTTGCTTTTGTCATGGCCTTGAATAAGGAGAAGACAGTATTACAAATATAGCTGGAAGGAGTGTCGGTAGCTCAGAAGGATCAGCCTTACTGCAGATATATGCAAAAACAACTAGTGCCAATTTAGATCTAGGTTGAAAGAACTAGAAAATACAGCCCTGTAGTCTAATTAAATACATCTAATAGAAACTACTAAAAAAACTCTTCCTTCTTCCCTGCCTTCCTGAAACTGTTCCTGTTTCTCCCATGACCATGCTTGACAACACTATTAATTGTCAAAACAATGCAAAAAATGCACAGAGTTAGGTTATAATGAGATATAATGGTCGCAGGAGGGAAAGAACTTGGACTGCAAGCTCCCACTTCACCTTGCCTTCCTAAAAAATTTCTGTCGCAAGCCCCAGCACTGCGGGAATGCAGAGATGGAGGGCGAACTTAGCCTCCTGCCAGCTACAGAAATCCTCAGCTGAAAAGCTTCAAGAAACATGGCCTAGGCTGGTGCAGCACACACGCACCTGATCCAAATGCTTGCTTGTGTTGGGCTTTCCTGAAATCCTCTTGGCGTTCTGCAGAGCTTATCCACTCCTGGGTTTGCCGCTGCCACTCTAGTGATGTCCTAGCTTGCCGGTCCAGGGAGCTCTTTGTGTCATCTACGCTGGGTGCATGCTGCCTCTCAAGAGAGCTTCCTTTCCTCTCTGCCGAGCCTCCACGCTGGCCCGGGCCTATTTGCTGCCTTAAACCCTGACCAGGTGGTGGGTCAGGTGGTGGTGGAAGATCTAAAAAATGTGAATAAGATTTAGATGAACTAATTTTTAATTGAAACAGAACTTCCATTTGATGCTGAAAAGAAATGAACAATAAAAACGTCTCTCACAAATGGCTTGAATCACTTTATCTGCTGATTTTAAAAAAAGGAAACTTCTTGTTAATCAGAAATTACTTTCCAATAGATTTCTAACTCAACTTACTGTACTGCTAGCTCTTTCTAACTTTCCTAACAATCAGTAGACTCACTGCAAGTCCTGATTTACATTTCTAAGCATGGGATTTATTTTCCATTTTATCTGCCTCTTTCAGTAACAGTGAACAATTAAGAAAGACTATGGAAACCAGATGACAGAGTAATTCTTGCCCATCATATTGGGGCTTGCTTTATCATTCCTATTTTTTGGGCTTCATTTTCAGTTTGAGGCTTACACCCACCATCTAAATACATGATTTTATCAAAATGTATAAAATTCCACAGTATCTTTGGAAAAAAAATATATATTCACAAATGTACTGTCACTGAAAAAGCACCAATACATCTATGGAAATGGAATCACAAAGCAACGGGTGAACATTTTCTTCAAATACATTTTCAGTGTTCTCTCGAAACCAGTAGTCTTCACAGACACCAGGATGGCCACTCTTAAGTTTAGCAGTCTTGCAAATATAACCAATCAACATGAAATTTCACATAAATGCTGAAAGACATTTGCTTGATCTCTCTATGCACTCTGATTCTTTTCAAGTTTATGGATTGGCCTACTGAGATGTTTTTAGGATTGATGGTGAAACTTCTAATCACATTTGTGGGGGTGCTTTTTGTTATTTAATTTGTTACCAAAGATAATTATAGAACCTGAATAGTGACAATTCTAACTGTAAGATTTCATGTAAACCACATGATTGTCTAGTAAGAATCAAGAAAATTCTTACATTTTTAAAAACAATCAAAATAGAGAAAAAAGTACTTTAAATATTCTTCCATATAGACTACTCATTTTATACTTAGAAAACTTGATTAATTCTGGCTTTGGGCAAAGCACAACCCAAATAAATTCATGCTACCCAACTTCACTAAATCTATATTAGTCTACACTAGATATGGCTATACCCCACTTCCTGGTATTCTGTACTTTAGGTGAAGGTTCATCAAGGAATTTGTAAAGCATGGAAGAGTAAATCTCTCCTTTGCCCACAGGAAGGTCTGATTTTCTTAATCCTAGTGAGACTTCAATTCATTTTATACATTGTTGAGGAGGCCTTCGGTTTTAATTTATTTGAAGCCTGTAATTCAGCTTCACATGAAGCTTCAGGTCCTTTCTGCTAGAGTTGATACTTCTGTCTCTTATATATGGGGCACAAATACTTCCCAAGTTGATAAGACGTTGTTCCAAACCAGAACTGTTTCCCAATGTTAAATGCAGATGTGTGGGATACTTGTGTCTAAAAGGGAAAGAAGTTGTGTCTGATGTTGCTTCTGTACTTTTGCTCATAGCTAAAGTGCTATATCAGAAATTAAGATATCTATCTTCTGGATAGAACAGTTTAATAATAATCTGTCAATGAGCCTGATGTGTGCTTTATGTTCAGCACTAATTTATTTGAGAAATTTTTAGTTATGAATATAGATGTGACCTTTCATGACAGTGGCAATACTTGAGTGACTGTAGGTGGAAGCAGGGTATGGGAGCTTGCCAATGTTAAAATTGCTTTATAGTGTTGGCTTCCAAAATGACATTTCTTATAATTGATTTTATTACAGTCATAACCAGTTAATGTACAAGAACCACAACACTGGCATCTGCTTATGCAATATGAAATAGATATTACTGAAGTTGTGATTTATAAGCACTTTATGAAGATGCACTGAATCCAATAAATGTTATTTTCCAAGATAAAATATTTAGTTTAATATAAACAAAATTTTTAAGAAGTACTACCACAGGAAAAAAAAAATTAAAATGATTGCAACATTATACTTCTACGATACAGAACACTTCTTCACAAATTGCTGTCTAAGAGTTTCTATTAATCAGATATCAAGGTGAAAAGGTCTTGTACTTAAACCGTCCTGCATGCTCCAGAGCTAACTGAAACTCCTGGAATTATAGTAGACTTATTTTATTAGTCTGCTGTTAACTTGGATTTTGCTTTTATACACTAGTAAAATGGGCAGGAAATTGCCTGATGAATAGAAGTGAAATCAAAAAACATGTTTGTAAAGCTGTTTTAGTGTTTTAGAGCTCTGGTTGAGCTAGCTGAAATGAAAAATAAAAATTATTTCCTGACGAAGCTTCACACAATTATAGAAGAATTACAGAATACTACAGAACTAATGTAAGCTGGCTCTAGCTTAAGTACATACTTACTGGACTGTGCTAGATATGTTTGAGAAGATCTGACTATATCATTTGCTTTTTCACTTTTTTACTCAGGTTGATTGTCAGAGTAACACCTACCCTTCATTTTTAATATAAAAAGGTGGAAGAGAGCATCATTTGGCAACGTGGCTTTCTATTCCCTCCACAGCTCAAGCTGTCTACTGCAAATTTTCTGCCTTAAGTTACTAAATACGCTGTTATTTTATTGGGGCATATAGATAGACTCCATATATTTGGAGTCATGAGTTTCCTCCTCCAGTGTCACAGTCTTGTCTTTCCCCATCTCTTCTTTCCCTTCTCAGCCTAAGATGTATCTAAGCAACTGTGCACGCATCCTTGCATACACTTGTACATATGTACCTACATGATGGCTAATGGTTGGAAATTCAAATGCTAGTAAAGGGTAACAGGTCAGATGACTTAGTATTTTCAGTCCCTAACAAGCAGACTTGTTACTACACAGAGGGAAGCCAACTCATACCTTAATGTCCGTTACTCAAGGGAAGATTTGAATGTAGATAATTAGGGACTTCAGGAGGATTTTCAGTGAAAGAACACAGAATGATGTTACTGAGTGTGTTACTGAAGTGTTACTGCACTTCCATCTACATTACATTTACCTTCCAAGTGCCAAGTAAAACACCCGAAAATCCATACTGAGCTAGTAACTTTATAGGCTGTGGGATGCTATCCAAACTACCACTTGCAGCCTCTAATGGCAAGCTTATCAAACTTGCAAAGCTATTTGTAAGTGTATTGAGGGGTAGGTGACGGTCTGATTTAATAACAGAGGAATTGTGATTGAGAAGCTGTAGAACATCAGAAAGCCTTATCAGCTGCAGATGCATGATTCTCTTGGGATTACTCCAGCCTTACTTTAGCAAGCAGAGCACTGGCCAAATGACTGAGACATTATGTAAGCTTGGGCACAACCTCTCGTTATTAGCTAGAAAAGTTAAAGAACCAAGAAGTACAAGGCCATCTCTTCCTACTTGCGCTAGTCATTTGTTTTCCTAGGGGCGATATTTACATTTAATAAGACTCTGAACCACTTTCTTGTACCAGATAGTAAGCATCTTCACTACAGCCTGCCTTAGTTAAAATTGCACGCTAACAAGAGACTTCGAAAGCTAATAATCTTATTTCTCTATTTTAACCACCAGCCATGGTTCCTCTCTAGTTTTTCTTTGTTCTTTTAAACCTCATGCTCAAACAAAGAGGAACTTTCACCTGCAGTTATGCAGTTACTGTGTAATTGCACGTATGGCAAATTCCATTATTTTGTACTTTGTGAATATATTGATTTCAAGAAAATAAATTATTCCTTGAGCACTAGAAGTAGAAACATTATGTTAGTTTTGTTTGTTTGTTTTTAAGGTTTTCCATTATTGACAGATTCATAAGGTATTTTTCCTTTGTCTCCACAGTCTTTTAGGATGGGAAAGTTGAAAAACAAATTGTACAGGAGGACAAATAGGATAATTCAAAGTAGAGTCAGTCCAGAGGATTCGGACCTGAAACTGTAGATTGTATCTACATATTCAGTGATCATTTTTAATTTTTGGACACTGGAAATTCTTAAATGTAGTCTGTTTCCATACATACAGGTGGTAGCAGCAATCTTAGTTCCCTAATTGACAAATGTCTTTTGCAGATTTAGCTATGACTCAGACTTGTCCTTACACTTTAATGACTCATATTCAGCAACACTCGAAGTGGAAAAAGTGTACAATTTGTGTTTACTTGTTTCTGTTGTGAGAGAGAATGGAAAAGGATCCTGTATGACTTCTGAACACTATAAATTTTTGGAACACATAGTAAGCGTTTAAGCTAGGTTTGTAACAGGCAAATGTTAACAGTGTCCAGAAGTTGTTACTGTCTATGCTTGAGAGGTTGATTTTTTAAGAACATGGTATAAAATTGGAGTTCTGACTCAAATATACTAAAAAAACTCCACTAAGATTAGTGTTTTATAATGAATAATCAAAGATCATAGGAGATTCCTCTTTTGAAATAAATCTTAAAATCTGATCCCTTTCACCAATTTAAAGCAATGTCAGATTTTATGATGGAGTCACTCCCTGAGGAGTCACACTTCCATTTACCTCATGACCTAAACTAGATTCCCATCAATCTTCCGGTAACCATGTTATTATTACTTACTTCTATAGTAACAGTATTCTAAAAAAGTGAGATTAAGGTCCCACAACACTTAATGCATTACAAACACACATGTACACATAACTCATGGTGACAAAATATATGCTATGCTGAAGGTTTAAATTAATGCATGCACAGAAAGGGGATTGCCAGCACAATTGTGCAATTGACACTCACAATTTCCAATTCCTATTCTCGTAACACATCTATTTAACAGATCTGTGTAGCAGTGAGGCCTCTGGAATATATCAAGAAGTGGATAGCATTAATGCTTAAACCAAATCAGAGCCACATGAGTGGGTTCTAAGCTATTTTGAGTTCTTTTCTCAAACAATATGGTAGTGAGGGTGAGTCACAGAGTATGAGCTATAACGGTAACACTTCTGGTGAAGACTTTCACTTCTGGAATCTGTTCTCCACTTTTACGATCTGACAAACAGGGAATCTGTCAGAACATGCTACAAAATTGTATCTGTACATTTGATGAACATGACTGAGAGGAGAGTTGTAGTGTTTTTAGTGGCTTCATTCCAGCTTGCATGCTGTTAATATATTTTTAAGCATACCTAGAATAATAAATAGCACATTATAAATAAACAAACTAAATACATGCTCTATCAAATCTATTTACAACATGCTGCTCGATAAAAGAGGATGATGAAAGGATTCTCAACTGATTTTTGCTAGAATAGAGAGGAAATTTATACCAAAGTGATTTTTTTACTCCTTTCTCATATACTCAAAGATTTGCCAAGGTGAACTAAAAATTAGGAGACTGACATGACTGGCACTGGCATGACTCCTGCTCCCAGTGTTCAGACAGTGCCATTCTGAGGGCTACTAAAATAGGGATAGTCAAGGACTCAGAACTGCCCTGCCCTGAACACTGCAAGACAGGTCAGCATGAGGAAAGTGACCAGATCCCCATTCGCACTGCATTACAGTAATCCTTGGTGGCTCCTTTAACACTGTTTTTCCATTTGCCTGCTTCTCCTCACTGAAAATTTCAACATTTAAAGTGACTAGTAAGATTAAAAGAGAAGAGAGGGGAGATAGCAAGCTGCCCACCTTTATAGTCAGACCTTCTCAAGGAGTAACAAAGGCTTTTTTTGCCAAACTCAAGATGGGATAGACAAAGACAATGGAAATCTGAACTGATTTTAGTGATTAGAAGAGCAGAAGGGATACACTTGAAATTTCTAGATGGGAATTGGTGGTAAGAGGGAACTGGAGATGTTGAAGTGACAAACAAAGTCAGTGAGGTCACTGAATTTCAGGGATGAAGCAGCACAGACAAGATGTGAGGCATTGAGAAAAGCCTTGAGAAAAGCATGGCACGTACTTCTATAGCTGTTGCATGGCTGTCAAAACCAGCAGAAAACAAAGAGAGCACTGTGGGACTGGCTGCATGATTCTTCTTAGAAATGCACTATATGCTGGTGGTGGCTACTTGGAAATGAAATTACCCAGGGGTCACATTTTAATGCCAACCCATGTTCAATGCAGTCATTTCTTCTTAAGATTTACACTGAGAACTGAGAGCTGATTTGTTTAGAGCTGACTTGTTTAGAGCTGAAAGGAAGAAAGGCTCCTTGAAGAGTCACTTAACCAAGCTCCACGCTGCTAGCGTTGCAATACCGCTGACGTACCTGGGGACCCTACTTCACCAAACAAGTAGCTCACTGTAACAGACATTCCTTAAAAGACTGCTTTATGGCCTCCCATTGTGCACAGCTGCGTGTTGTAGCTCATCACCAGGGCCTCCCACCGCCACACTTACCGTCTGTTATTCCCTCCCTACGATGAGGCAAGGGGGGTTGGTCCAACCGGCCTCCCTTGTGTTTTTTAGTGGGCCTCGGCCTCTGACTCTGAGTGACAGCTGCACTGGTGTTGCTGTCAGTAGAAAAAGGACTGCTTGGCCGAGGTCTCTGAGAGGAAGGATATGCTTTGCCTAGAAAAAGAGAAACCACATGACAAAAATATTACTGACTTGAAATGGGCCGTTCTGTTAATGTAAATTCTGAAATATTAAATCTGGTCTAACTCTCAGAGGCAAGCGAGTGTCCCCATGAGACACCTGCTGATGTCAGTTGCTTAAGTTACACCACAGTAAGCAAAGTGAGAAACTTGGCAATCCTTTGTCTTTACTTTTATAATTAAAGTTGCTCCATCTGTTGTGCTAAAACCGCTGCACACCATGTAACTCCTACCTGCTTGGTGTTCAGAGCAGATGTGTCATAACGACTCCTCAGCCCTCAGCAGTGAAGGAAAACACTTCTTCAATCATATCAAATTTATCTCCTCCTGCCTTCCACCTTCGCATTTGCTGAGCCAGATTCTCATCTTAGTGACTCCCATAAGCACTGCATATCTGGAGTAACTCCAGTGAGATAAAGATAACTGCTTTTGCAAGCTATGTAGCACTGCAGGTTTCTATACTTCAGGGCTCTCTTCTCTTAAGAAATTAAAAAAGGAATTTAAGTCGCAATGTTTTCCTATTTATTTTCATTATTTTATGTGTTCAAAAATTATTTATTCTGAATGAATTCATTCCCTATTGTTTTTTTTTCTGTTTTTTTTTCTGGTTTTTTTTGTTGTTGTTGTTTATTTATTTATTTATTTATTATTTAATATATAGACTAATGGAGCTACATACTTTCTCTTTTTTGATATCTTTGATGCTGTTCTTTGAAGCAGATCATGAAAAGTATCACGGCAGGAAACGCATGAGCATAGTTAATTTACTCCATTCAGTTCTTTTTTTCATGTTTTTATTCAGATTATTAGGCTGTTTCTTATTTAATAATGTTTGAAGAAAACTAAATATCACTGATATCACTGTCTTTTTTTTTTTTTTTTCTCTGCACATGATCTTTATCAAGCATCTCAGGGATGTTAATGCTTTAATTTGTTTAGAACTTGCTTAAAATTATTACTTTGTTTAACCTTCTCTGAAGTGGAAGATTTGTAAGCCAGTCAGAACTTCTCTTTCAGTCCAACTGTAGACCTGTATGGTCTAATAGTTGGTGGAAAGTGACAAAATAGCTGCTTGATATTTTTCTGATCTATCAGCCCTAAGCTAATACGAGGCTGAATTATCTTCTGGTTAATTAGATCATGGTCTCTTGTGATTTATGCTTTTTAGTAAAACCCCTGGAAGAGCCAAAATTCTGGTGTATAAGTGCCACGCTTCACGCATTATAATAGATATCCTTACTTCTAGCATGACACCACATACAATAGGATCTAGATTAACCTAATCAGAAGTAAACTGCTATTTACTGCACTATTTAAAATATATCTGGTGCAAAAAGAGGGCAAAGTGAAAAAAAGTAGCTATAATCTCTCTAACATACTGCTTAGCATTAAAATGCTTGTGTTACAATAACATCTAACTATTGGCCTTCTGATTTTTCCTGACTACCTAAGGCTTGATCTTTTATTTTCAGACTGATGTGCACAATGAGGAGGATCACTCTCTTAGGCTATGTTGTCTCCCAGCCTTGTGTCCCTGTCAGCTATCAGAGGTTACCACATTTGAACCATCTGTGTGGGCATTCCCTAACTCTCCTCTGCCAAAGAAAGCCAAATTGAATTTAAAGAGTATGAACAGGATGCCTTTGCTAGCCTGATGCATTTAAACTGAAATGGGGAGCTGAATGCCCACCCAAGCAGCTAACTCTGAAGATGGGAGGAAGCAGTAATAAGCGTTTGGGTGAAGCCTGGAAACATTAACCTCTTATAGCTGGCACAGCTGCAGCCAGACAAAGACAAGTGATCAAGCCCTTGTTTCATAGATAAGGATAAAACAGCAAATGAACACAGACAAAATATTACATATCTTGTTTAAAAAGAAAAAGAAAAAGGCCACTGGTGCAAAGAAATTCAGATGTGAGCCTGAAATTCCATCCTAGCTCACACAGCACAGATTTTCTGTAAAAATAAACTTGCAACATGCAAGCACAACTAGTGAGTGCAAGATGAAGAACCTTCATGCTTACTCTCTTGAGTAAAGAAATGTGATCATGAATTTGGAAAGCTGACTTGAAAAAAAAAATATATATATATATACACTGAAATTTTTTTCTTTTATCCCTTTGTGAAAATGAAGGAAAATAGATAGCACTCACCTAAATCAGACATGGGGCAAATACAAATGATATGTGGGCTCCCAAAACACATCTTTCAATGCACCTAATATCTGATTACAGCATGTTATTTTTTATGCAGCCTTTCCAGGAAGAACTGCTGAGCAGTGTCAGACTCTATAGTAGATTTAGTGTGTGCAAATGGAGACAAGGATGAATCCAGTAATTCATGATTTAATTTCCCATGGGTGTTAAAAAGGAAAACTGGCTGAACTACATGACAAATCACACAATGGTTTCTGGAAAATGGAATCAAAGTGTCTTGTAGGAGAGACATCTTGTGTCTGGATTTTCCAGTGCCTCTTATGACTGACAATCAAAGACATCCATGTGAGCCTATGAAGTTGGTCTTCTCATTTCATATCAATAAGAATATTTCATAACTGTTCTGAGCGGGAGAAAATAACTGTCCAAAGGAGTAAAGAGTCGGGACCTTCAGATTTCCTCCAGAGCAATGAATAGAAATAATACTGCTGCTTCTCCACTGGAAAATGCCATTTTGCACTATGATGGATTTACTGTGGTACAGCAGATCCATAATAGGTAGTCTGATCAATCAGGGAATTGGGAAGTATCATATCATAAGAAAACTACAGTAAGCATTGCAGAACTGTTTCCATTTGCTGATATTGTGGTGGGTGAAAAAAGGGAGGCTGTTTACATGGGCTTTTTGATTCAGCTTTTTCTCTGGATCATTAAGAGAATAAAAAGGCAATAAAAAGATAACCACAGTGTTACTCTTCTGTAACCTTAACTCTAATAGTCTATCCAAGGAATTACGTGTAAGTACTCAGTTTAAGTGCATATGTGACCTAATTAAGCTAGGAAAATATAACTGACAAGGGAGTTCTCATCCTGTTCTTTTATATTGCTACGGTAAGGAATCGTATTTAAAAGTGTCTGCACGTTTGAACTCCTTTGTGCATGTATGTGGTGGAAACTACTTCTCAGTGGGCCTAGTACAAGTTGCTTTAGTTTACTGAGGCCATGAAGAACACAAAAATAAAAGGGTTAGGAAGGATTTGTGTCAGTTCAAGCAAAACAGTGTATTTTAAGAAAGGAATGGGTTGGCCAAATTTGCTAAATAAGAAGAAGCAAATGAGAGTTTTAAATATTTTTAACAGTGAAATAACTGTCTTTTAAGGATGATTACATCTAACCAAAGTCAAAGGTCCTCATGACTTGAAAAAGGCTGAAATTTCATTCTGTGATTTGTTGTTGGCGTAGGACTTTACTACAGATTCTTTTCTTTATTCCTAAAAGGTAGTATTTCTCATGAAATCACTGCGTATAGAAAGCTGGCAGTTATCATTTCTAACATTTGGAGACATTTATCAAGAATGCAAGCATTTTAGCAAAGGATAAATTTTGTACAAAAATGATAATAAAAATTTTTAAATGATAGGAATATTATGGGAAATGTGTGCAGGAACAGGAGAAGAAAGCATAATAAAAAATAGGAACCCAAATGAATACTTTGTTATTATGTCGTGTGGATTTAAATAATTAGGTGCTTTTTTTAAAAAAAAATGCAAATGCAAATACATTCTTTGTTCAGAATATATAAAAGGAAGTTCTGCTTATCTTTTTGTTTTGCTAAAAATTAAACGTTACAAACTGAATTATATTTACTTTTCATTAATTTATTCTAGTTGATAAGACTGGTTGTTTTCAAAAGCAATAGTCACTTTACCTGTATTAAATTTCACTTGGCTAATTCTGGTGGCATAATTAAAATTAAATTTAATCAAAATTTAATGATTCATTGAATTAAATATTGTTAACATCAGCTGATTAAAAAGACTTTTAAACATTTCATATCATTTATAATCAAATCATAGCATTCCACCCCCATGCTTAGAAAAACTTCACAGAAAAATACATTTTTGCAAGAGATGCAAGAGAGAAGCAGGGATGGAGATAACAGTTTAAACATGACTTTCATCATTGGAAATGTAAATGATAGTGAGGAGATGTTGCAGGAATAAAATCATCAAAGACTGCATGGCAGAATTAGTGATCTCTTAACCAAAATATTAAACAGAGCACATGTCAGTAAATCCATAGCAGAGTCAGCGTAAAGAGAAACTGCAGAAGATTGGAAGTGCTGATTACAAGCTTGCAGTATTCACTACTTCAAATCACTAAAAATGAAACATAAATTTTTATTTTAAATATACTGATAAAAATATCTCCATCCACTTTACTCCATGCATGTTAGAAAAATGTGAAGTGAGACGCAGGTTCACTGAAGAGAAGAACAGGCAGAGACACCCTTCATGCAGAAAGCATTAACTTTGAGTCTACAAACCTGTTCTTGTCAGGCTGGTTCCATCCAGCCTAAAACCAGCTTTATCTGCTGCTGCAACCAGTGCTTGTGCAAAACTGCCGCTGGTAAAGATCGAGTCATCTGAGGAGCTACCTACACTAGATCTATGACTAGAAAAGTTACGGTCCTCATCAGACGCAGAACCCCATCCATTTACCATTGAACCTAAAAACAAATGTAGGGGGTCTAGTGAGTTGTACATGTTTGATATTTTTTTGATCATCTAAATCTTAAAGACCCACTTAATATATTCTTACTCCACAGGAAACCCAAAGGTTGGCTAACAGAGCTTGATATAAAAGCGCACTATAAAAGCTAACTGGGATCTCATTCATCGTTTGCATTGTGTAACTGTCCATTTGTAAACCAAATAATACATATCCCCTACACACATATAGATGCCATAATAAACTCTTTTGAATGTTAAAAGATTTTTCCTGGGATTGAAAGTAATGTGATTTTTTTTTTTTTTTTAAACTTCATTTATTATAAAGCAATATCTACCTTCTTTTTTGCAAAAAAAATCTTACTTTAGGACACCACAAGTCTAAATCTCATCAGGTATGGCTGACGTCAGACTTGGGCTTCAAGAACATTCTGAAGCATTACGCCATTTTCTCAACCAAAACTTTAAAATAGATGAGCAATCTTAGTGGCCCAAACAAAACTGATGGAAAGCAATCCATTTTACAGGATTGATTTCTCTTTTTTAAAAGATTAGAAACAGATGCTCAAGAGCAGACCAAACACGTTCTTGAATACTGAGTCATGCAGGGAGCCAATGCAGACCTCACCATATCCTAGCTATAGATCACCACCACTGCAGGAGAGGAAAGCAATAATAACATCAAAAAATGGAGCCATAAAAAAAAAAAAAAAAAAAAAAAAAAAGATATAAGAAAAAAAACACGACAAGAATGTAGAAATCTTGACATAATTAAAATATGAAGAACAAAATACTATGAGAAGGATTCATATTTTCCACTCTTCAATTATATTTTCTTTTACTTTTTTGCACAGCAGAAAGAACCGATTAACTACCCAATATGACAATGCAACGTATATTTTCCAAAACTATCAATGGGTTTGAATTATTTCAAAGTACCAAAATTCAGTGATTACAGATGGAGTTGATAGTCCTCTATACTTCTGAAAATCATCATAAACGACACTGTATAGTTTTACAATGTCCAGTAGAGCATGAGGTGAAGAATATTCAGCCACCACCAACTACCTAGCTTTTCTCCAGGTACAGAGCAGACATACTAACGAGTTACCAACTCTAGCTAAAGTGCAGAGCTACCAGAATGCTTCTGGGACCTGAATTACTGCATGGCATTGTGTGGCACCATGTAGACACAGAATATTGTTCTGAGACAGCAAAGTTGCCTCTTCATCTTAAAATATCAGAAGGTTGCTTTTTAAAAAGTGACATATTGAGAAAAATCCCAGTGAACCAATGAAGATCTGTTTTCCAAGATATGACAACACTTGTGGAGAGATAAATCATGGACCTGACTTAACAATTTCTTTAGCACAGGTGAATTTATGTCAATATACCTAAGATGAACAATGGTATCAGTATGTTCTTCAAAGCTTTTTTTAAGAGTTATCCAGGAAAGTATTATTTTGTTAAAAATCATTAATTATTAAATCAATACTGACTTGCTTATGTTGCATTACAAAGCCTAAGAACAATGGATTATTTTGTGATGCTGCAATGACTGAATCCTTTGATGTCAGCAAAGTGGCAGGCTATAATAACTCTATGCACTCCTAAGATACAAAAAAAAAAAGAAACTGAAGAGGTCTATGGAGGTCTGACAGGCAGAAAGTGTGTTAAGTGCAACAGAGAGTGACAGAGTTAGATTCTGCTTGCCAAGAGCACACACAGAATTGTTATTTTCCAAACAGACTTGACCTGATGCAGACAGATGTAGGAAAGTCTAGACAGCAGCAAGGGAAGGCTGAAGCTGAATTTCCTTGAGAAGAGGAACAAACTGAACTAACAATCAAAGTGTGATGGAACATCAGAGAGAATGAGGAGCAAAGTCTTAGCAACAGTTATTTGCTGATGTATGAAAAGAGATACTAGAGATAAAACACTTCATGAAGATGTAAGAAAATGAAATGCTATAGCTGAGAACATTTTCAAACAATTGCTTATCAACACATTCTGCAAAATATGTAAGCAGAAGCTGAAACATAAAAATATAACTAGATTCACAGATATCAAAGGAAGATATTCAGGTGCTGAAAATGTATGATGTATTTTGTTAGTTCCATGGCCCAAGTATTTTATACATTCTACTCTGTAGATACGTGAAAATATATACTGAATAGGATATGTATGAGCATACATATGTTTTCTGTATCTGTAGAAAAAACAATGGGTATTTTCAATGACATTAAGTTTGAATTTTCATTTGCTTACGTTGCTATGCTAACCACTTACAAGTTACACAGCATGTTATAAACATGATTGTTTGGATGGAATACTTTTGGGGTGTATCTAGGAGCAGTTGCTATATTCCATCTGCTCTTAGAAGGATTTAATCTAGTTTTTAAAAAAATCCACTTTTGAAAAGTGCAATAGACTAAAAATCTGCACAAGTTTCTAACGCTCTCTCCAGTGAGTGTTTATACACTTACCTCTCTACACACACATAGCCATGCCAGATTTTCTTAACAACACCTACCTATTAATGATCTTAATGATCAGTGAAGCACTGCCATCAGACTCCCAGTTTTTCAAGCAACCCTTCAGGGATCTGTTCCTGACCTCCTGACCTCTCAAGGACAGCAAACACCAGCTAAGCTAGGAACAGGTGCCCTGCCCGTGCTGTTGAACACAGCAGCTCAGTCCTTGCACAGACATGAGCTGTACTGGAGGAGGACTTCAACAGAGCCAACAATTAAAGCAAACAATGATGTTACTTCTGGTTAGTGGACTGTAAGCTGAAGAAAAGCTCTTCAAAACTGCTCAAGTCAGCAAGCTAACCATGAAATCTTCACATTTTTTCCACTGGTTCCTGAGCTATTAAGTTTCCCTATTTGTTCTTTTTTTCCTCAGCAGCACTCTGTCTTTGTCCTCCAGAAGCACAGACGTGGCTCAATGGACACAAGCCTGCTTCAGCCCAGGCCAGACCCCTCATACCTCTATGCAACTGCCTTCATATTATGTGCAAGGGGAAGCCTTCCCTAATGGCATCTACCAGCCTCTTGATTTCCCCAATCAGGCACAGTTTTGTTTTTCTCTGAGTAAAGGCAGCATAAGAGAAGCTGACGTCTCTTTCAGATCAACTGTGCATTTTCAGATGGAATGAAATAGGCTTTTAGTGTCTCCTTCACATGCAGCTCACTGTGTGTTCTCCAAGAATGCATTTGAGTTTTTACGCTTTTTGGCAACTGTAAATTTTACTCTTGCTGACAGCAGCAGTAAATGCTTTATGTGGAACAAAATCAACTCTGTGAAATGTTGAACTCTGTTTTCTTGCTCCATAAAATATCTCTTGGTGCTAATGCAAACAGAAAGCTTCTTGCTCTCAGGGAAAGGTGAAGGGAATAGAGGTGCCAGCTCCTTGTAGGCTGCATGCTACAGCTTTTAGTGGCATTTTGCCTACAATTAAAACACTACTTTTTCTTTGGACGGTGTAACCTTGCTCTACTTAAGGTAACAAAAAGTCTAATGCTTGTGAAACAAGATCTGCTCATAGCAAACCTAACATTTTTGAAAATTCCACATAGTACTTCTCTGCATGCACAAAAATCTACATGCTTAAAGATGATAACTGATGTCACTGGGACTTGTATGTGTGTGCTTCTACGCTTTCTTTCTTAAAAGCACAGAGCACATGCTAACATTGCATGCCTCCTCCTCGGCAGGCATTCTGGTGGAACATGACCAGGCTGCTCAGGTTTGTCAGATGTGGATGAAGTCCTCAGGAGCTGATGCTGAAATCTTCCAGCCCATGTACAAGAAGAAGGCATTCATCTCCTTTAGGTCATAATTATAAAGAAAGAATGACCACTAATTTTAATGGAAGTGATTAAATAAAAGGGAGCAACAGTTATTGTGTCATTAGACAAAAAAGAATAATGGAAGGTGCTGAATGCAGAATATAAATAAGATCATACTTCAAAAAATTGACTTGAGCTTATACTTTACAGCATACTTCCTCAGAGATGCCCCAAATATTAACCATATACACCTGAAATAAACACTTCTTTGAGAGAGAAAGGGGGAAGTGGTGTTAAACTCTGAGTAAGTGGAGTCAAAACATATATACGTATCTGACACTTCAGAAGTCCAAGCATAATTAATGCTTTTCATAACCATGTAATGAAAAATGAATTTATGCCACTTAACCAAATTTATCTATGTTTACATTTTCAATCTTTCAAGATTTTTTGGTTTCCATATTGCTGAAAAACACAACAAAAATCTCAAATTTATTCAAGCTGTTAGAAAAGAAATGCACCCAGAACATTAAGTAGTTGCTCAATGCAATAAAATACTATGATAAAGTGGCATCTTGCTGTGTCTCTATTACTTCTTCAACACTAAAATTAATTTATGATCAGTCATCAATTCATTTACATGTCGTTTTATGCTAAATCCATCCTTGCTGATGAATGCATATCCCTAGATCCATTAAGCTAGAGCAGAGTCTGTGCTTTATAATATGACCCTGCTAATTGTTGCATTACCATTTTTATGAGATACAAAAACTACCAGTTTCCTATTTTCTGTGTACATATTTAATCCATGAAACACATTCTTCCTATTAAATGCAATCTGTCTAACTGCCTGCTTATAAAATAGAATCTTCTGCAATAGGCATTCCTATCAAAATCAATACAAATATTGAACTCTGCCTTGATAAAATGTGGCTCACCAAAATGATTTTGTGCAATTTTCAAGAATTATTCCATTTGTGCTCAGATGCAATGAATGAACAACTTTTACCATCCAGTGATCACTAATTCTTTTAATCAAGACTGAAACACATCAAGTAAGAGATTTTCTTCCTTGCTAAGTTATACATCCTATGGCAATCTTAATAATTTCAAATCTACATAATTTTATTAAAAAGAAAACAAAACAGTTTTGTTATACATATGCACTGGTACTCTTCACAAGAATATCACCCTGCTTCTATCAGTGAAGTAGGAAAAAAGCCTGTTCTAATGTCCATGTTAGTCAATGGGTTTCTCTCTCCCCTCAGTAAGTTACTGTGTATTAAAAGTCAGTAGAAATTTTGCAGCTGCTCTTCAGGGTTTTGTTAGTTTGCTTGTTGTTTGGTTTTGTCTGGTTTTGTGTTTGCTTGTTTCTTTAAATCAGAATCAGGAACTTAGCACCCTAGCAAACCATGCTGGGAACAAATCAAAATGTGGGCTTTACTTTCTTATTTTGACCCACAAACAGTCAAACCTCCTTGAGTTTGCTTTGCAATATCTGGAAAATGTTAAGATACTGTGCATTCCTCCTTGCTTTTCATTCTGTTATACCTGTCAACATTATGTCTCTGCCACCTGCAAAGAGAAAACCTTAATAGTGTAGATTAAATCCCTGTCTGAATCTTCAGTTAGCTGTAACTAAAACTCAAGAGCTTGGAAGACAACTTGATTTTTAAACACTTTATAGGAGCTACGCTATGTTTGTAGTGAAATTTAGCAGTTTGAGCTTAGTTCACCCAGTGCCAGCATTTCCCCACTGAGAATCCTTTTGGTATTGGATGAAAAACTCAGCTCAGCTGTGAAAAACAAAGTACCATTGCACTCCAGGAGTGGGTACCTTCAAGCCATCACTGAGGCATGCTAATATCCTGCTCACCCTACAGTAACTCTGTCAACTCTATTCTGGGCAAGTCTGGATCAAGGAATGCCAACTTAGTTTTCATACAGACACTGAACTCACAGGATATGCTTAAAAATGTATACAAAAACGGCTTCTTTAAGGTTAGCTGTTCTCATTTCTCTCAGATTTTTAATGTTTAAAGTAAAAACAAACTATGTCAATTCCTAGGAAGATGCTGGTTTAAATCATCAAAAGCCCTGTAAGAAGCAGCTTTTATTTTCTCAGTTGAAGAAAAAACAATTTAGTTCTTCAACAGTATTCTAAAAGCAATCAAGTTAAAGAAAGAGAAACAGCTTAGAAACAATGGATGCAATTTCTTTTATGCCCTCTTAACACTAGCAAATGCAACCTGGATAGGTTAGCAGAAACAGATGCACAAAATTAAAATTTTCCTTTGAAACAACTCCCCTAAATAAAATAAGCAATTTCCTTCCATCTCCTAATAAAAAAGCAAGCCCAACTCAGACAATTGAGGTTTTGCCCACATAGTAACTAAGAAAAACAGAAGTAGTTTTTTTTTTATTCCAAGAGTTTGCAATTTTATAGATCATTTAGAATACACTGGATGTATTTTTGCAAGGTTATAGTTTCATAAATGTTTTATGTCAATCTAAGTGTTGGCTGTAAGCTATTGGGGTAGCCTGTCATTTTGCTTCCTTTCCGGCTGCACGGTCTCCTCCTGCAGTACTAGCAAACACACTGCCATGCAGTGAACCAGATCGAGGAACAGATCCAGATAGGAATTAAACAAGCAAAGAAAAGAAAACAAAAGGAAAACCTTAATTTTCAGTTAGATGAACCAAGATCATGGTGATGGTGGGAACAAGTGGGTGTGAATTTGATCTCTTTGCATGCATTCCCAGCCTACATTACCAGGTTCTGTTCAATTTCTTCCAAAAAAAAAAAAAAAAAACCCATCAGTTTTTTTATACCCCAATAACCGAACTACTCTTACAACTAGGAAGAAAAAGCTTGATTCTTATTTGTAAAAGCATAAACTACAATGGGCACAGAAGTCTTTGAATCAGAACAGAAATACAGCTAATCCTTACTTTGCATGAGGTAGGTTAGTCCAAAATATTAGGGGAAAATGTAGATGTGCAAAACACTAATTTCCTGATTAACAGTTATATCAGCATTGACATCTTAATACATATCAAATGGAAAATATATGGCAACCTATTTGTTTATTTCTTTAGTTATTTCCGTTTTACTGATGTAAAGCCCTTACTGCATTCCTAATGGAAACAGTTCTGAGCCATTAGCAAGATATGCAAAAATATGCAGAATTATAGCCTGAAGGAGATTACACTAGAAATTCAAGCAAAGTGACTTAACATACTCATGTGCTAATAAGTTAACCTTCTGGATTCAGGGATTTAAACTTTAACTCTACAGTCTTCAGTTGGACCTGAGTTTCAAATCACAGCAGTAGAGCTACAATTCTTAAGTCTTAATTAGATTGGCAAGCAGTCTGGCCCTAGGGTGAGCTAAAAGTCTGAAAAGTGGGATAAAGCAACACACTATTTAATTCAACAAGGGAAAAGAAAGGAAATTATAAGTATTGGTGCTCCATTACTGTCATATTCCTGCAGTGTTTTCAGAATAATAATGTTTAAATAAGGATACAGAACCCTTGAAATTTCCAAAGTTCACAACAAGGAGAAGAAAATAAGCTGTGCTGTTTTAGTAATGCCTTAGTAAGCCAGTCTCTTTGCAGGTGCAATTAACAAGCTAGTGTTCTTCCATAGAGCTCCAAGACTGAAGAGGCACCCACCAGCTGTCAGGAACTATGGGCACATCTGGATCTGCAATAAACCTGAACATTATGTATACAGTACATCATATAGAAGCCCAAGTCCAGCCTTGGGAGACTCCTAAGTCCAAGCCCATTCCTAAGGGGAATTTGGAGTTACCTTAAAAAGTTCAATGTGTCCATATAAAGTCTCCATTTAAAAAAAAAAAAAAAAGCATATATTTCACTGCCTGTACTTCATCAACAGCAATTTTATTTATTCAGATTCTGTACATTAGTTTATCATACTTCTCTAGGTCCCCTTTGATGATTCCTGTTGTAACTTTCCAATGTATGCAAAGGGCGAAAAGCAAAGATGTATCAGAATAATTAAATACCTCAACTGAAAGGGAACAATTACTAAATTCTTCAACACAAAGTAGGCTCAAAATACACTTTTTTTTCCAACATAAATGTTATATTACACTACAACTAGATGTTGTGCTGATCTAACTAACTATGCTTATTTTGAAGTCTTCTAATTTCTTCATGTTCATCTGTGAAAGCATTTACCCAGCAAAATATCTGAAAATTATTTAAGATAACATTTTTATGCTGCTCCTGATGTATGAAACATATATTCCAAAGCTGAGGTCTTCCCTCTCCTTTTTATGTAACTGGTTTGCTTCTCCAGTAGAGTGAACTTTTCATGAAAGCTAGGATATAATTGAGTTTTCTTTTGACTCTTTAAAGCTTTTTAAAATTCATGAATTTTCTTATCATTTTGCAGCAACACAAAGTATTTTCAAATCCTTCTTTAACTTAGCATTCAATATTAACGCATTTTAAATGTTACAGAAATAGAGTGGAATAAATTTTCACTTTAAAAGTGTTTGTTTGGTGATGTATTTTCCTGTGAGGAACAAGCTGGTGTTAGTGTTTACTGTGTTTGGTTACCTGTCACAGAGCTGTCTAAATTGTCCATACTGGAGCCTGGAGTATGCTCTAGACCTCTCAGTGGCCTATTGATTTCTAGAGTTTCTTCTTCGATATCATCCTCATCATCGTCTGGAACATCTGTTTCCAAGTCTGAAATAAGGTTTCCAGATACATATCCGAGGGGTGGAACTGGTGCCTGAGGAGGTTGTGTATTGCTTTGGATGTGCCTATGCAAACAGACAGGAAAAGGGCAACAGAATGGATGAGAGTTTGTACTTTGTGGTCAGTAGAAGATAAGCCTCTCGATAAGCCTGAAACAGATTTACAAAACATGCTTGTTAGCTCAAATTCAAGAAAAATCAGTTCAGTTATTCACCATAGCAGAGTATCTGCACACTTTTCAATATTACTACTACCCCTCCTATAAAACAGGAAAGGCTGAGATTGTCCTTTAATAGGTGAGGAACTGATGTACATGGAACTGGGTAGGAAGTCCATGGAAAAGCACAATTCCAAATCCCAACCCATTATATGAATGTCTAACCTTACATTTCACTTTGCAAATCAGGCATTTGAGCCAAAATTAAATTTCACACCTCTGCCTGAATAGACTCAATGTTCTGTCGTAAAACTCACACTGAAGAGAAGGAAATGGCCTATAGGACAGAAGAAATTTTCAAGTCCAATGAGTCCATTATCAAAAAGGAGGTTTCACTTTACTTATAGTAGTTTAACTGACTTAATTGCAGCAGTATTAGGGAATGCATGATTACTGCATGCAATTAAAAAAAAAAAAAGGAAAAATAAAGTTAAAAAAAACATCCACAGAATAATTACACAACCAAAGCCAAGCACTGGGTTTGGAGTTTCACTTATATGGTTCTCTCAGAGGAAAACAACCATCAGCTTTCATTGCAGCACTTTCTACAGCGCTAGAGGTACACAGCAAGCTGTGCTGGGGGACCCAGACATGACTGGCCTTGGCATAAGTGTGAGAATGGGGCTTGAATTTGCTATTTCAGCCACGTGAGAGCCGTTGGATATCTGTTCATGAGGTGCTATGACCTGATATCAATTGACAGAATTCTGGACGGGATCCAGGACTCCGCTGGTCTTATGCTAGGACACCAGCATAACAGAGAAAATTGCAAATGTCACCTGTTTGGCTACCTAGCTCTCATACATTTTCACTGAGCTTCTGCTGCTGTTTTATTGCCTACATTTCATAAGTACGGTAATTCTCCTTATTCAAACAGTCGTTCTTTTTTTTTTTCTCATAATGTTACTCTATTGCATCAGAGAATGTCATAGTAAGTGTTAAACTGGAATCTCTTTCCACCTTTGTGTGTAGGCTTTAAATTGTTGCTTAATCTGAAGCTTATTTGCAGAGCAGAGACTGTGTTTCTAATATACAACCTCTTTCTGATTAACAGCTCTTGAGTATTTTTCTATCTGGACACCAGAGTCTTGGCTATGCAGTATTCAAAACACTGTGCTAAAGGGCACTGTGATCTAACATCCTCAATAAACAGCGTGATTAGCTCCCCATCAAGCAAAATACTTAAGTATATGCTTAATGTTAAGCATGTGATAGAACAATTGAAGTCAATATCTCATGTACTTGTAGTTAAGCATATACTTAAGTGATTTGCTGGATCGAGGCCATAATGATTACATACTTTTCTAGTAATCTAGTAATGTGCTTTTAAATTCCTAATTGGCTGGTCTCTAAATATCTCTTCAGTTACTCCTACAGTAATCTGATAGGTCTCATCTTGTTTTTTCTTTCTATACTGGATAGACTAAACTTGAGAAAGAAAAACAAAGAAATCTTCCTTCCCACTTCAGGCAGTGGAGGATTTTCCCCTGACTTTGAACAGCCTTTGCTACACCCTTTGGCAGCATGGTGCATCCCCAGCCAACCAATCACAAACCACCTGTATTTGCACCTCTCAATATATACCCCTAAACCTGCAGTAATAACCTAGAATGAAAATACAGGTTTTTAACAGTATTATTTTTCAGAGTTCCATGTGCAATTACTATGTCCTTAACAGAAGAGTGATGTTAAAATCTCCATATTCCTAAGTATATTCCAAAGTAAAAAATCTGTATATTACTATCCCTGTTACGAAAGTCCCTGATCAGTTTTCATTTTTGCAGATGACATTTCCTGTCAGCTGCTAGAGGCTCTGCCACTGCACCCTGTCTCGTTACCCGCTACCAGTCTGGTGCCTGCACTTTGCAGGGTGTAGAAAGTGTAACAGCTGCAAAATGCAGCAGCATTGCCTGTGCATATAGGACATGTATCTGGGAAGCCAGCCACCTTTAGCTGGCCTAGTTTAGCTGCTGCCTGGGATTTGGGTCTGTCCCACAGTAGGCTGTCCCAAAGTGCCCTGCTGATGGAGTGTAGATTGCAGAGAAGCCTTCAGGCTTCGACAGAGTCCAGGGAAAACAGCTGGCCTTGATTTGGCATGGCCTTCCTACCTACCTGGTCTATTTATGGTAGCTCAAGCTGAATAACTTTGCGACTTTATTTAACAGTATGGAAAGCTGCTTCCCTTCTGGCAGCGTGCCACTCGATAACTAGCTTCACTTCTGTCCTCTGAGAGTCTCAAGCTTTGTCTGGATAAAAACGTTTCTAAAGGACAGCTGCCTCTTAGGGAACATCCAGAAGGCAACTGACCTTCACTGCATCCCCTTCTGGTGCAGATGACAAGTTCCCCTTACAGTCCCCAAAGAGATTGCTTCTGTTTGTTTTACAGGGGAAATGTTACTGTGGTATTTGCTTGCTCTTCTCTTAAATAGGCATAAAGCACTCTGAAACGCAAGATACACTCTGTAAATTCTAACCTCCTTCAAGTCTTTTCTGGGTTTTCCCTACGTATCAGAAATTTTCCCGGTGTTTCAAAATACAGCCAGATATACAAATGCATCATTCTCATGTGATAAAGAGTAAAAGCTGCTACACTGCTATTTCAAGTAATTAACATTATTTTTAATCAGAGCTTTAGTCATTCATTATTTTTGAAAATTCTGTAAAAATCATGTCTTCTGCTAGCCTGAGAACATTGTAAATGGCATACAATTTGTGAGTAGGTGGGTGATAACTATTCAGTATAAGCAAAACTCCAGAAGAATATCATTTTTTTTGTCTTTTTAGTCAAGTATTATGATTTAAAAAGCATATTTCAATGTTTATGGCCTTTGCACTACAGATACAGTTTTGCTATTTCCTGTTCATTTTATAGTTTTGTAAACATTAGCAAAATGTTAAACAGAATTGATATTTGTATCACTCAGGAATAGATTAATACTGTGCTTTCATTTCCCAGACTGCAAGTTTCCCCTTCAAACATTTACCATGTCTGCTTTGCTATATCAAACTGGTAGGCCCTGGTTAATTCATCAAGGTGGGCTTGAAGCATTGGCTGCATCTCCTCTCGTGGAGAAGGCGTGAGTGTTGCAGTTGATTGTTGCCCAAAGGAGATCGCAGGTGATGAAGCTACTCCTCGCACAGGAGGTGTGGGAACACGATCATCGTCTTCTTCAAGCTCATCCTCCATGCCCTGATGGAGGTAGGTCTGAACAGGCAAGGGTGGACACCAACCATCACTGTCATATCTAAAATAAAAACCAAGTAAACTTAGCATATGTCAAATCTGAGCTCTGAAGTGCAGCAGCAGGTATACAAGGTTTTTACTGCAGTTTGATTCCTCACACACAGTGAATTTTATTGAATGAATGAATTAATTAATTAATAACTTTTATTGAAAATAAGGTCATACTTGCTTCAGTTCTCCTTAGTGATTCTGTTTAATTTTTCCCACAACTGCTAAGCAACTTGAGTAAGATGTGCAACAAAAATAATCACAGATCCATAATCACATTTATGATGGTGATAACATTCTTCCACAATCAGCTACAAAAATTAACTCACCTTCTCAATCATTAACCTAGGAGAATGTATTGAAGATTGACCTAGACATGAAAATAGGAGCATTCTTAAAAGACAGGGTGAGCTTTATAGGTAGTGACTGGTATCCAGAAGAAAGTCTGGATCACACAATCACAGAATGGCTTGCGTTGGAAGGGACCTCAAAGACCATCCAGTTCCAACACCATACTGTGGGCAGGGTAGCCACCCAGCAGATCAAGCTGCTCAATAATCCACCAAGCTTGGCCTTGAACACTTCCAGGGATGGGACATCCACATCTTCTCTGGGCAGTCTGTGCCAGTGCCTTACCACTCTCTTGAGTGAAGTTCTTCACTCAATATCTAACCTAAACCTCTCCTTTTAGTTTAAATCCACCTCCTCCTTATCCTATCACTATCTACCTGCATAAAAAGTAAGTCTCCCTCTTACATGTAAGCTCCTTTCAAGTACTGGAAGATCACAATGATCTGTACTTATGCGCTTCCTCGCATCCACCTCCCCCTTTATTTGTCTGCAAATTTACTATTTGTTTTTAGTTTGTAGCCTCTATTAAAAGAAACACTTTCCACACAGTTTCCTCACTCTGTCTTTCTACATAGTATATATGTATCTACCATGATGTGTAATACATTTATGCAGCACTTGCCTTAGGCATATACTATGCAGCTGTGCCAACAATAAGATACACTTAATGCACAAGTTGACAGCTCTGACAGCACCCCACATCCTAACCAGACTTTTCAGGGACTTACCTAGACAGTGCTAAATTTCTGAATACTTCCAATACAGCTCTTCAAAGTACATTAAAAGGTTAACAACCACCAATACTCTTCCACACCAAATTAATCTCTCCTCATATATATATATATATGTTCTAACAGGCATTACATTTATCTGGTTCTATTTTTGATCTTTCATCTGGGGGTTAAGAGATGAAGCTATATCTGATCAGGATTAGAAACAGATGTTTTATATTCTTATGTAAGCTTTGCCAGATATTCAATCCTTTCCTGTCCTTGGCTTCATCATGGACCTTTCAGTTAGAGGTTGTATTATAGTACCATTCTAGGACCCTGTCCCTTAGAGACATCATCACTAACCAAAACACATAGGTCCTACTGCCTGTTCCTATAGCTTAAGCACTGCTTCTCCAGAGCAATGCTCTAATCCAAACACATCTTCTGCTGAGCACACTTCTGCTAACAGAACTCAAATCTCAACGCTATCTGTTCTTCCCATCTTCTGCACGTCCAGCCAGTCTGCAATCCCTTGAGTGTCTTCTTAACTCCCAGTGTATTCCCAAATATCTCAGGATAGACAGCTCTTTTGAAAAAACAAGTAGACAACCAAAAGCTCTCACAGCTCCTTCACTGTCAAATCATCTCATACCCTGAAGGCCATTCCCAAGCATCATCTAAGTCACTTTTCAACTTCAAGGTCTTCAGACAGTGTACACTTTTGGTCTCAATACTGCAAACAACACATTGAGATTAATTTCTTGAAGTAATTTAAAAATACTCCTTTAAGGTTCCTTGTTTTGTAGGAATTATCAATTTACCTGAGAAAAATGAATCACTGACAGTTTTCTCATGTGAGGAGCTGGGTTTCAAAACGGCTGAGAACACTGAGACAGAGAAGTTTCATAACTCATATTACGAACAGAAGATTTGCTTTAAGCAAAAACGAAGATTTCTAAAATTAACTAAATGCCTTTTCCATTTTTCAAAAGTAGGCCATACTTAAAATTACAGATTCAGGACAGCTAAATATCTGACTGAAAGAGCTGAAAGCCTGTGGAAGATGTAGCTTGTAATTAAAGCTGGTATCATTTTAAATTTATATTTAGATGTAACCATGTGCAGATATGCAGAAATATGTATGTGTACAGAGGGACAAATGAATGATGTGTCTTAACATTAGGTATTAGGAGATATTGGATGATTATCTGTTCTCACAACAGAATGTTTAAAGAAAATGTTAATGTACATTAAATTCCTTAGGAGACAGTCTATTAATAGCTTTAACTTGTCTTTCCTTGCCATATTCACTCATGACATTGACACCTGAAGGTGAGGAGACCATCCTAACTCATGCTGTTAAAAATCTGCAGTGCAATAACTCTGTTACTCTCTTTCAACCTCATGCTTAAGTGCAATAGCATCTTCCTTAAAAGGGACAGGGCTGAAAGAGACTCCTTAGTGACTTTACAGTAGTGCATAAATGAGCTTTGGAGGCACTAGCCTTTTGACCCTGCTTGTTTCAAATCCCCAAATGTTCAGCTTGACAGTCTATTTCTTAGCAAAAAGATTCTGCACAAGTACAGTATTTTCAACTAGTTTTTTTTTGGTTTTTTTTTGAAATAGAGAGGATCCTAAGCCTGAAGCTCAGGACAATGAGATTCAAAATCTCAGGTATCTTTACAACGTAATGTCTGAAAAGTCACCAGCTCTAGCATTCAATTTACCAAAAATAAATCTGAAAGAAAAAGCAAGCAAACCTAAAGGAAGACATTGTGACTGCATCTCATACAAATTATACAGTTATTTAAACTTCTGGAACTAGCATAGTGAATATTGGTCACATTCGTGTTTTTTTTTCAGATCCTTGGGTAAATACAACTCAGAAAAAAATGCACTCAACTTCTTCAAGTACTTCTTATTAAATCTAACCCCCTTAATTTCACTAGGAACATCTGGTTGTAATTTCATGATGATTAATTTTAAGTCCAGTTGACAAAAATGAATATGTTTCTAACAATTTTTATTTTAATATTAGCAGATTTATTTTATATTCATCTTTTTCTCTTTGCTAGTTTATTTCACTTTTATTTCATATCAGGGATTCTTCTTCAAAATTAAAAAGTACAAATGATAGATAAAGGGAACATTCTATAGGAATTCTGTTTCAGTACACAAATTGTTGCAGGAAAAAAAAAATCCTTCTCTAGGCCTTAAAAGAAAGTAATTTGTTTATATAAAATGTATTATCATCTATACATGCTCTCAATAGATACGTTTCTAAGGATAGTAATTTTACTATCATGCACACTAACAACCAGCAGCTAATGCTCCATTTCAAGTTGTAATCAGTAGTAGGAAATAAAAATAACCAATCATAATTGTGGTTGGCTTAAGATCATGCATATTACTGGTGAAAAATACAAAGAGATGATGAAGAATAATAAATAAACATTTCCTTATTGTCAAGTGTATAAGATAAAACCAAGCAAAAGCATCTTCTCTAAAAAAAACTAAAAAACAAAAGGAATGTTTGACTGACAAAACAGTAATTTCAAAGACTGTGAAGTATGTGCAAGTGAAAGGGCAAGGAACAAGCAGAGAGTCTTAGAAGGCCAAGAAAAAGGGGAAAATTTCACAGGAATGAGTTTGCTAGGGAAACAGCACTAATAAACAGATTTTCTTCACAGGTTGAACTGGAATTAAGTATATCCCCAAATCTACCATGTTGCTTACAATGACTGCTTGGATTTGCATGTACATCTTTTGTTATACTTGTTGAAGTTTATGGAAAAATAGGCGTGAATATAACAACCTTGATTCTTCTGGGGAGAAGACAGTAAAGAGATTCAAGAGTTGTTTTTTCCTTCCTTTTATGTTTAAGTGACACGACTGCTGTTCTTTCTGAAAGACTGCTTTTCTGTCATTGCTACTGTAGATTGTTTCCTATAATTTATTAACCAGAAAGACACTAATGTTGATTTCTAATACATAAAATAAGGTGTCAAAATTGTTTAGTTTATTTGGGATACTCATGCCCACAAAACTCACACTTGAATTCAAGAATCATAGGAAGAGATGCACAGAAAAATGAGTATTTACATTCCAGATTCCTTGTTTTATTGTTCTTAATAATCACTTTTCATATGACACTGTGAGAACTTTATTAAAGTTTTTAGTTTTTCTGACTAGAAATTCATTTTTCAAATGTAATTCTCAATATATGTATGTTTGCATATAATTAATTCTGAAGTTAAAACACAGTGAACTTGTCATACATAGTATATATCAGAGAAAAGGAAAACAAAACAGTTTAAACAATTAAAAAGGAAAGGCATTTTTTACAACATTAATGGAAACATAATGGAAACATAAGGAATGCAGTCTGTGATGAATTCCATTTTAGCATTTTGAAATCCACAGAAACAACATCAACCCCCTGAATACAGAATGGCCATTACTAATAGGTAGGGTTCAGTGAAGCTTTTTGCAAATTACTGTAGCTCAATACTGACACTGCAAGTCTAATCTTTAGTTCTATATTTGTCCTTGACTTGTAAAATACACATTAGAAGATCTTGTTATAATCACTCTTAATGAGATACCATTAAAAAAAAAAAAAAATACACCAAAAAAAACCCACCCAAACAAACCAACACATAAAAGAGTAATTTAAAAGATAAGAAAAAAACTGAATTGATAGGAACCTGCAACACTGGTGATTACCTTATTCTTAAATACAAAGTGTTGTCTTGGTGACCAATGTAATTTCTTCTGGCAAGATAACAGATATTTTATGCAACTGAGAAGTGAAGCTCTGTGTCACAAGGGATTTCTCTGGATGGTGTTTCCATTTAATTTTTATGCTATTTCATTGTCGTTGAAGAAAATCTGAGTTGATCACCTTCTACAGCTTAATTATTTTAATGAAGTGGCTCAACGTATGTTTTAAGGACATAAACTGATAATTACAAATACTAGACAGCTAAACCATCTTGAATTTATTTTATTTTTATATCAGATACAGAAAAAATGTTTATATGAACTTCTTTTTCTTGATATTTCAAAAAATATTTACAACCAGTAAGTTTGCTCATTTTCCTTGATATTTATTTTGGAATTCTATCTCTAATATAGCCTTCATTTTAAAAGGAACTCCACTGACATACAGTTAGCTACCACTCGTTTTAAAAGTCAAAAATTAACCTTTAAATCTTCTGATTTTCATCATAGAAGTACTTATAAAAGAGATAGCACTTGAAATATTTTTATTTAGTATAACTATTAAAACAATTTTTAAAACATATACCTCATCATTAGGAAATATTGATTATTCCATATATTTAAGCAGGTAGATTTGTCCCAGAAGGAACTGCAGTGATTCTCATAGGCACCAATAGAGTTGATCACAGTAAACTATTTTTCTGATTTTCCTCCAGAGTTTGATAATCTGCAATTTCATATAATTTCACTTCATAGAAAGCATTCCATAGCTGCACTTCGTGTAGAAAATGTCTCTTTCCTCTTATTGCTTTTTATGTGATTTTTTTTTGTCCTTGAGAATAAGTTTATGATATTCAAAGATAAGTGAAAGGTTCCAGAGTCTCAAGAGTAGTTTAAATTAAAAAAATACCTACAAATTTCCTCAACTGTGAAGTTTCTTCTAAATGGCAATGAGAAGATTACTACCAACTGGTTGACCTTTTAAAATCAATACAATTTTATATGTATTTTTTGTTCTGTTGCATCAGACAACAGAAAACAGGCAACATCAAACCAGTGAAAAAATACAGTCCATATTATGTCATCCTTACTCACTAAGTCCCATAATCTACAAGCAGCTCCCAACAAAATTCATCAGGCTAACTGTGAAGTGAGAAAAAGTCTCAGCATGAGTAAGCAGAGAAACCCTACATGATGATGAAACAAGGTTGATTTTATTTCCATCTTCATTCGCTCTCATGAGAAGCTAGTCACACAGTCCTCCTCCATAGCCTTCAATAAGTCTATAGGAAAAGGTGTTTTCTTTTTTAAAACAAAATAGAATAATGTTGTCATTTGGAAAAAACAAAAAACAAAAAACCAAATCAGAAGCCTCATCTCCACAAATCACAGACTTTTCTTCAAAAGAAAAAGAAGAAAATTACCCTGCTTCTTGTTGATCTACCCCGTAGTGTTCCAGCTCTGTGCCTGGGAGCGGTTGCACAGGAGGGGGTGGGAGTGGAACACTGGCCCAGTTTGAACCATTGTTTTTCTGAGGCTTGGCAGTATTTTTGCTTTTCTTCTTTTTCCCTCCTTTGCCACCTGCAAATCCAAAAAGAAAAACAAAATTTTTGAGATATAATGTGAAAAAGGTAGGTTTTTAAATTTTTTTAAATAGAATTCTGATTCCAGATGGCATGCCCCAAAACAGAAGATACATTTATGTCTTAGCAGAATCAGCACCAGCATCCTAATGTTATTACAAGGTTAAAAATAATAATGGAAAAATATTCAGAATAGTTAGTTAAATCACTTCTTTTTAAAATGTGAACTGCATATATTTGCACCACAGTAGTGCACAGTCAAGGAAAGACATATCTTGCTGCCTCAGGAATACATTTCTGATTTATTCATGCGTTCTTTATGATTTCTTGCATTCACTGATGGATAAAAATATAATAGACCATTACAAATTCTTTGAAATGTCAGAAACAGAAATGTGTGCTTATAACATTGTTTTTCATGGTTTCTTTCCATGGAAAACACAGAGGTTAAGGACACAATAAAAATATTGTTATTAAGCTTAATTTTTTCAGCTTGAATGACATATATGTAGTCAAAACAAAAAGAAACTGCATTTTGCTGATAGAAATTTATCAAGTTTCATTGTTTTAAATATCAGGAAGTCTTCTGCAGTATTTTAGAACAACTTGTTTCACAGGATTCAATTACCTTTATGCCATTCTGGACAACAGGTTCTATTACTGATGTAGAGCTCTAATGGAACAGCTAGAGGAAATGAATGGAGCAACACATTTTACTTAAGCCCTTTTCTCTTTTCCCATTGTTTTTATACCCACTTTTCCAAACGAGACATTTCAATTTGTGGGAAAATAATTCTACAGAAAAAGCTCCCTTCCCATTTGTTTTGCTTCTTGTATTTTGCCCTGATCCTTTTTTTCTAGTCAAGAATTAATTAGTAGGAAGAACGAGACAAAAAATATTTCAAATACCTTGACTGCTTCAAGATCCATCCATTTCTGTTTTATTAAAACTCTGGATTGTTGGGCAGAAGAATGGTCTGTTGTACGCTTTTCTAGTGGGGTACCTAGCTAGCAGCCATTTGGGCCTTGCCTGCTGCAGAGAGCTGCAGAGAGCTGTCTAATCCAGCTACCCACTACCATCTCATGCTGCTTTATAAGGATCAATCAAAAAGCAAATCATGTAAAAAATTCCAGACAGAAATTAATCAGAAAAGCTACAACTGATTTATCAGGCAGGGTGGCACTCTGTGGCACCATCTTCTTTGCCATGGTCTTAGCTTTAGATATAGAGACATTCAGAAAGAGGTGCAATTTTAGCATGAGATAAACACTTGTCACAGATCTCAGCCCTTGTCACTTGTCTTTTCGTCTGAGAGACACTGGGAGTGAGGAAAAGCTGAGGCTGAAGCATATACAAAAGAAGAACATGAATTTAAGTGTTTGAAGGATAAACTTTGGAAAAGTCAGCAGGATTAGGAACAAACAAGAGCTAAGGCAGGAGTGCTTTTCTGGGAGGAAAGCACAGGCATATGTGTGTTGCTGGGGCATTTAATCTAAGAGTATCTAAGAGTATTTAAGGAAGAGAAATGGAGAGGGGCGTTTAGAGATTAGCTGATATGGAGAGGGAGATTTTAAAGTGTAGGATCTTGGTAATCTTAGGGGACTGATAAAACAAAAGCTGGATGTGCGAGATGTTACTATGAATCCAATTGGATTTGAGGGGTTTTGTAGATAAAGGGCAAATACAACAGAGCTATAAGAGAGAGTGAAGAAGAGCTGAGGAACTGCTCATATGAAATAAACGAAAGAAAGTTCAAGGTCATTACTGGTAGGGAAAGAAGCCTACTCTCTACAGCTAGGCAGAAAATTCTCTTCTCCTATCCCCACGGAGAGAATTATTCCACTGCCAGACTAGTGGACCAGTACCTAATACATGTAGTACTTGATGTGTGTTTGAAATATAGAAGCCTTGTTTCCCCATAGCAATGATGCTTGTTATTTTAGTGTCTTCTCACACTGAAATTAAATTATATTGTTTACATCTCTAGATGACTCAGCTTCTGGAAAAAGAATTTACCACTTGATGAAATGATCACAGCAACAAGTTAAGGTTGTAGATGTGCTGCACAAAGTACAGCCACAAAATTTCCCTACCTAACAAAGCAGTTGAGTGTTGAACTATTTTCCATTCCACAGTGGGATAAAATTTCTCATGACATTCACTGGAGATAGAGAGAGACTTAGAATAATCTTTAGAACTTACATGTACTTACAGAACTACCATCTGAGGAATTGAAAGAGTAAGTTCCCTGCTCACCTTAATGAGAAAAAGGTAATCAAAGCTGTGTTCTGACTACAGTAATGCTCTAATTGTCAGATTATTTGAAGGTCTTCCTCAAAATCTCATGCATTATAAACATAGTCTGTATTACATGCATAACAAATGGGCAAGGGAGAGCAAAATACTGACAAGTCTAATACTCTAACAATCATCTGAGCCACGGGACATCCAATTGTGATCAAAGCATGTGTGATCCGTAGAAGGACATATGAGTCCATAGAAGGACAGGCTACCTGAAGTCTCCATGTTTCATCAAAAATTCTACTGTAAATTAAGAAATACTACACAAGACACATTTCACTTGAAATATTTCTTCGAAGTCCAGATTTTGATCAACTGACATTTTTGTAATGAAAACCACTGATTGTATTTTCTCAGAAAGTTCTAAGGCAGTTGTACCTGTCAACACATCTAAAGTGTGATATTGACCTCTACACATACGTACGTACCTCTGCATATCAAATCCTGTATTTTCAAGCAGTCCCGGGTGCCAATAAGCCTCTTGCCAGTACATGTTACATACAAAGATCAAGAACCTTTCTCGTAGGATTGAATGAACTCAGCTCTCACATACCTTTCCATCAATGTTGTAAGTCTATTTTTCTATCTCTTTCAAGTAAGCTAATATTTCCCATGAGGACACAAGATTTGCAAATAAATTTGTTTATTTGAATTATGGGCTAGTGTTTATAGCTTCTAATCTAAGCATACAGTTTGAAATAGGTGTCATTTAAGTTGACACAAAAAAGCTATTTCTAGAGTTGATCTTTTACTGTGATGATTGCTCTATGTTGCAGCAGAAATTCAAAAGGCTATAGGTAGAGTAAGAACTTGAAATTGAATTCTTGCCAGCTTACTCCTATTTTGGTTAAGTATAATAGCAGGTTTTAATTTCTGGCTTATCAATTTTCATCTTAAAAAAAAAAAGACATAATTATACATTGGTTGCTCTGAAAGTAATGCCTCCAATTTATTTCCATGGAAACTATACCAGATACACAATAACACTACTTGCAAGAAAAAATTCTTAGCTACAAAACAGTTTTTGAATGTAGTCACCACCATTAACAGATTTACATGGATGGGCTGATTGAAATACTCTTCATTTCATAGTGTGACAGCTGTGCATGGCTGTCTGGAATTGGCTTGTCTTTCATGTTTCTGTCAGCAACTCCTGAAATGTAGCATCCTCCACCTTACTGTGCTCATGTCCATTGTTTACTCTCTGTAAACATTCAGAAAACATTGGAGGATGTCAAAGGGTGCCATTTTTTCCACAATGACGATTTCAGTGACACACCTTTGCTGACACTCTCATGTCAGATGCCATTTTGCCAGACTGCCTCTCTGCCACCATCTGTCATATGGCAACAAAATGTAATGGAGTATTGGTGGGAAGGTTCAGCCTCTACTACCATACCACCAACATCCACCTCTGACATTGTCGGCCAACACAATGAAATAGGAGACAAAACTTTTGGAGCAGCCCTTGTATGAAACAAAAGCAACAAGTAAGCAAAATTAAAGAAATCAAGTAAAAAGTGTATTTAAATACAATCACATGTACTATAATCATTTTCATCTGTAAAAATGTGTTATGTTTCCAATATAACATGCAGCACACATACAAAATTTGCATTCTCTTTATATGTAGACTTGTTGCACTTTTTGCAGCCTCAGTCATCTTGCAGAGCCTACTTTTATTTCTGAGCTGCCTGATTGAAATACAATGTTCAGAAACAGCTCATGGGAGTGGGGAACCTACTAATAAATCAACAAAAATATTAACCTCCTCAAGAAGTTCGTTGTGGCTATGCTCATAAACTGAAGAACAGTGTAACGGCAGTATAAACTGTGCTTTCAGGGAAAGAACATGACAAGGCAAGGTTTCAAACTGTCCTGGCAAGTTTTGGGCACAATGGTTGGGAGGATTCTCCAGTTATGTTCAAGTAAGTTTTGCAAGAGACATTTCTATGCTTTTTTATTTATTTTTTTTAGTGGAGGCCAATGGGTTATCTTTTGTTGGCAGTGGGCAGGCACTCTCATACTTATCTGCAAAGTGCCTCTGGGAAGTTTGTTTGCCTCCCTGGCGAGCTGCTGACAAACACCCCTCCGTCCCTCACCCACCCATAGCTGTGGAACCAACCTGAGAGGCTGCCACTCCTTTCGGAGCTGTTGTGGGAGCTGGTGGTGCTGAAATCCTGTGACTGGTTGTGTGGCAATCTATTAGCCAATCCCTCAGCCACGCGGTAGTCAGGGATGTAAAGCAAGGCTAAGGGTTAAAGGGCAAAGGTCACAGTGGCATTGTGTGATTAGTTGACAGCACAGGCACATGCAACACATGCAGTTAGCAAGTCAAGAGCAGATGTGGTGGGGCCGCAAGTTTTAATTTAACTTATACCTTTCCTAGCCTAATGGAAGGCAGATGGGTTGATGACTATCACAGCACTAAAAGCACAGAACAGTATATTTTGTGACTGTGAGGTTCAGCATGCATGCAAGATACATAAGTATTAGTTCCGGTAAATATGAACAACATCTCACATACTACTTTTTTTTTTTTTTTTTCCTAATTCATGAATAGATGATACAGTATATAGTTCTGGAAAATATGAGCTGTAATTACCATTGTTGCCTTTGCCTTGTTCTGGTAGAGAGTAGCCAAATCCCATCAGGTCATTTTTTTGCTGAATTGAGCTTTTCCACTGAGGATCAGGTAAATCGACTGCCAACTCATGGATGCTGTTGGAATGCAGTATCTGGGTGGTGGCATATGGCGTAGCTTGCGTTATTTGGCTGGAACTGTTGTAACTAGTTTTTGTCGTGAAGTCAATGCTGCTGTAAATGGCTCCATCAGAAAGCATAGTAGCAGTTTTATCTCCTTGCCCTGGCACTGGTGGCAACACATCTGTGGTGAGCAAAGGAGAATGAAACAAATCATTGATGCACAGGAAGCCTGAAAGTATCAAGGTTTAAGATGAAAAATAAATGTGTCATTTTGCACGTTTGCATTTCAGCTGACACAAGTCCATGAACCAACGAAGGGAAGATGATATACAACCATTGCCAACCTATCAGCATCTGTGACAGGCCTACCACTTGTCCTTCACGTCTCACTGCCTGAAACCATCTTTTTTTCCCATACTTTCAACTGCAAAAGTGAAGTTTGGAATATTTCTCTACTGAAGAATGTTTTCAATTGTTCATTCTATGTCAGAACCAACGTCTGGGCTTCAGGGAAATGATAAAAGGAACAAATTTACAAATCACAGAGGAAACATTCCTAGCAAATATGTAGCAAAAATCTTAAGTGGATGCCAAAGCTCTCAAAGTAATTTTTGAGGCCATCACCTTACTTTCTAGAAGTTTTATGCATCAGTTTATCAAATTTTCTTTTCGACATTAGTTAGCATATTTCTCTTTTTCAGCAAAAGAAAAACCTGACAAAAACAAGTTGTTCCTGAAATGTGAAAAAAAAAACAAAAAAACCCTGTTATTCTGAAGGGATTTCAGTGATCAGCCTCTTAAAACAGGGAAGTATTCTTAATAATGGAGTACAACTTGTTCAAATACTCCACCACATTTACCTGAAATACAGTACAAAATGTTTACCTAATATCTGTTGATTTTTCTACATCTTTTGAATCCTATCACATACTGCAATTTGTATGTTTAATCAGTTACATTGGCAGTCTCTCTCCTTACTGAAGACTGTAGTGACATTTCTGGTGAAATACTGGACTTGGAAGTTGAGACTACTGAATTGTGAAGAATCTAATGACGACTGGCATGATGTCTCAAAGAGAACCATAGCTTGGCAGATAAACCCCCTCTCGCTATTACAGAGGTCAGTATTTCAAACACTGATTACAATACTTTTAGATTCTGAAGCTGAGTGGTGCAGTTGACATAATGGTAGGGAGATATGCCACCCAGATACACTCAAAAAGAGGGTATGTGAGAATCTAAAGACGTTTAACAAGGCCAAGTGCGAAGTGTTGCACTTGAGTAGAGGCAATCCCAAATATGAATACAGACTGGGAGAAGAAATAGTCTTTGAGAGCAGCCCTGCTGAGAAGGACTTGGGATGTTGGATGAAAAACTGGACACAGGGCAGCATTGTATGCTTGCAGCCTGAAAGGCCAACTCTATCCTAGGCTGCATTAGAAGAGGGGTGGCCAACAGGAAGAGGGAAAGGATTGTCTCCCTCCCCTTTGTGAGGCTGCAGCTGGAGCACTGTGTCCAGGCCCAGTACAGAAAGGACATGGAATTGTTGGAGTGGATGCATAGAAGAGCCATGAAGATGACCAAAGTGCTGGAGCACCTCTCCTGTGAAGAAAGGTTGAGGAAGTTGGGCTTGTTTAGCTTGGAGAAGAGAAGGCTCCAGGGACCTCATTGGGGCCTTCCAGTCTTTGACGAGAGGTTACAGGTAGAAGGGACCATATTTTTACATGATCTGATAGTGAAACTGATCGTTTAAAATGAAAGAGAGGAGAATCTACTTGTTAGAATAGTGTATCATTTATATGCCATTTGCTTTATATAGCCTGATGGCAGAACTGGATTCCAACCGGAGAGTAATTGATATAATGCATACTCCTATAGTGAGGACGTTCAGATCTCATTTCAGGTATCAAAGATGTTTCTATATATTTTAGACCTCAAAAAGAAAAAGTGAAGGGTTTAGAGTCATTCCAGTTTCAGACACAGGTGCTGTGCAACCTGATAGAATACAATTGGTCTCTTAATGTCTCAGGATTTTTCTGCCAATAAGATATGATAGCACAGCTTCCTTCCTCCCATTGCTGTTTATTTTTTTCCCTAGGTTGAAAACCTACATCAGAGAATTATTTTCTACTGCGTGTATGTGAATGTTTTAATATGAAGTCTAGCATCTGCAGTCTCAGAGTAACAATGTAGTACCAATTACCAATCAATATGGCAACAAGTGCTCAGCAAATTGATTACAGGAAGATTGAAAAGAAAGAAAAATAAAGAAAGTTGGTTGTAGAGGTACATTTTTTTTCAAACAAGAAACAACAACATGGGAACAATCAGGAATTATATTACATATCTGCAGAAAAATTTGAAGCGCCAAAAGAAGTTATAATTAATGCATAGTACAAGTCATATTTCAAAACCAGTTTATTATTATCTATCTACAAGTATACATTGTGTTGAATTCACGTATGCCCATGTATTTAGGGCAATATACAATCACAAAATCATCTATATGCAAACACTGCATGAGATGTGAGAGTCAAGTGCACTCCTATCTTTCATGTAACTCATCCACAATATGAAGACGTGATCTTTCCACAACTGATTTAATCAAAGCATAGTGAATCACAGATTCATAGGATAGTCGAGGTTGGAAGGGACTTCTGGAATTCATCTGATCCAACCCCTGCGCAAGCAAGAACACCCAGAGCAGACTGCAGATTACCAGGACCGTGTCCAGGTGATTTTTGAAGATCTCCAAGAATGGAGTCTCCACAATGTCTCTGGGCAACCTGTGTCAGCACTCAGTCACCTGTACTGCAAAATTATGCTTCCTGATGCTTACGTGGAATCACTTGTGTGTTAGTATTTGTGGTCACTGTCTCCTACTAGCATTGGACACCACAGAAAATAGCAAGGCTCCCTCCCTTCAAGCATTTATACAAATTGTTAAAATCCCCTCTCTACCCCCCCCCCCCCAGAAGAAAAAGCACTCTATAGTTCAGACTGAAGATGGACATTCGTTTCCCACTGGACATTTCCCACTAGACCATTCCAAAAGCTCTCTAATATCCATTTTTCTTTTTAACTCTCACAATAATTTCAAATGTTCTAACATACTTTCTGAGGGAATATCTTTCCTGTTGTCTCAATACTATTTTGTGGTCTTCTGTGATTCCAAACCTAACCTCTGCTTACCACTCACAGATTTGCTCTCCACTGCATATCTAGCATATAATGCAGATTTCATTTTTAAAGACAATACTGTGACAGCCTTCCTCAGTTTCTGCTCCAAGGTCATTGCCACCTTACCATTTTCAAAATTCTTACAGACCTCTAATACTAATCCAGACCTTTAACCCAAAGACACTCAAGTTCTATCTATGCTAGACACAACTACATTAATTTGCACTAAAAGATATCTGACTTCTGATCCATCTTTAATGCAGAAAGCATCCAAACTCAAGTGCTGAAATAGATAGGACTAAGTGAGCCCCAAACCCCCAGAATAAAAGTATGATTTGGACTGAAAAGATCATGGGTATAAGTAAGCTCCTGAAATTCCAACTGTTGTATTTCCTGGACAAATTTGGAAGCTATACCTCACCCACCCTCAAGCCCAAAGTCTTAAAACATACTTCCAAATTAAGTCTTACAGAGCCAAATACAAACTGATAATTCTTCTGCATTATGTGATCTCATTAAAAGATGGAAAAGTACCAAAGAGCTTTATTTTCAAGAAATTCACAACAAAGAAGCTGGCAGATATTCAGTTATTTTATAAATATTGTCAGACACTTGTTTACTTTATAATATTTTTGTAAGACACGAGTTTTAAAGCATTCTTAAATGGAAAATAAACCCTGAATGTTTTAATATAATTCGAAATCAAAGCAGTCAAACCATAGAGTTTTGCATAGGAATTCATAACCAAAGTGAGAGATTATTTTCAGAGGCAGATTTTGATACAACTCAAAATTATGTTCTTTTCACATTTATCAGTTTATCAGTTTGATAGTTTGATATACTTTCTTTGCATTTTAATGTATTTTGACATACAAAGTTGAATTGATTTTTACATGTCTTAAAAATACTTATATACTCGTTTGGTTTTTAATTTTTTTTTTTTTTTTTTTTTAATTTCAGTCTTCCCCTGAACACCACTATAGAGAATAAGTTGTTATAACATCACAGAAACCAAGAAGGAGATATGAAAATTATTTTGACATTTTAAAATCACAATAGTTCATCCTGAAATTCCCATTTGAGTAAAATGCTTGAAAGAAAATAATCTCTCTAAAGATTTACCATCATAATTACAAATTATTGCCTTCTTTCATGAAGAGCCTCCTACAATTAAAAATGGAAATAACTGCCCCCAAATCTAAATAGTTTGTTTCACGTGTTCTTTCCTCCAATAAGAAGGGAAATTTCTAAACACCTGTGAGGCTTTCTTCATTGACTATGGTTGAGACTGAGAGCAGTCCCACAACAGGAAGGGGATGGGCAAGGTTACAGCAACAGTGCTGGAGGAACATGGGAGGAACATTCTTCCTGGGTTCCCCAAGTTTCTCTCAGATCTTACAGATGTTCTCTGTCCCTGACTACAGTGTTCTACAGATTGCTCGTGTCCATGCAAAAGGGAACCCATCTGTTTCTCTTGAAATGATTCTCAGACCCTGTCTTACCAGTGTGGGGTAAACTTTATGTTTTAAAGAAACAGAAAGAGACACAGTAAAATAGACAATTTAAAGCCAAGTGTAAATAAAATCTTTAGTCAAATATAGGAAGAACTGTAACAGTACAAAAATATTACACAGTCTTTATCTAGGTGATAACAAAGAAAAATCCAATTTTATACTATATGGTGACAATAAAATGAAACCTACCTCCACGACTGAAATTGGCAAGATCATTGGGTCCACTAGAGCTGTTGTTAACTGGCAGACTTGTGGCAGGCCAAGAGTCTGCAAGCCAAGGATAACTGGGGTCACTTGCATTCAACAAACCTGGTCGACTGAAGAAGAATAAAAAAAAAAAGATATACATACATATACACATACAAACAAAATTAAAATATCTGTGAGACAACTCTGGATATAATAGCAATTGACGATGCTACACAACTTTCTTCCTATCATTGTGTGTAGGAAACAGTTTAGGAGACTTTAATTTATTTCAAATTAAAATTGTGTAGTCTTTGATGATATAAAGACCTTGAGCAGTTAATTAAGGATATATACAAATCAACTTTGTCAGCAGAAGTGGGACTAGGCATCAGTCGTGATTCTGCCAGAATCCAAATGAACTCCGTTGTCTGTGTGAAATGGGGGTTAGGCAGTACCATCATGGGATCCGAAACCAAGGCCGAATGATAAATTACCACCTCAAGGGAACAATCACTCAAACTGATTGCTCCATATCAGCCATTTCCAGGACTTTGGGCTACTATTTCTTCTTTCCCTTGCATCCCAAATGCACGCCTGTCATCTACAGGCTGGTAACTCTTTCTTTAAGCACTCTTGTATGGTTTAGAGGCGAAGAGGTTTGAGTAGGATTAATGGAAAGTCCACAGCTATCTTTATCTGCCACTATTGCATGGTTTTTATATCACTATAATTTCAAGCTTTGCAAGCAGTATTAAACAGTAAGCATGTTGAAAGAGAACATAAACTCAGGCCATAAGGCACTGTGTCTCTCTCACCCCAGGATAAACAGCCTGGAATTTAGCAAGGCATGTGGATTGTTTGTATTTGTATTTAACAAGGAAAATAAATCATGTCATGTAAATGCCCCCAGCCCTCAAGCAAAATCACCCATAGTCCTGATGCTATTCTAGATTATTAATGCACTCATGAAGTTGGAGCAACACCTATAATCATTGTACTTTATTTCTGATAGGCCCCTGTCTGGTACAATCCCTAAGAGAAACATAAGTTTCTATGGAAACAGCAGTAAGAAGACCCAGCAGCTTTCTTGCCATATCCACTAGCTCTCATTAGGCCTTATCTCTTTTCGCTAAAATATTGATTAAATAGGAGATTGGAAGTTATTACCACAGCCTAATTACAATCTCCATATCGGCAAAGGGAAAATAGATGAGGATATATGGGTCTGTTATCAGCTTTTATCAATTTCAATTGAGTAGCCAAAGTTGTGGAATCTAGTCTTGTCAATCTACAGCCTATTCATCATCCATGAATCATTTATTTTGTGATCGATTAAGTGTAATTGTTCACTCATAGCAATTTAGGGGTAGCCAATAAGGAGTCTTAAACAACAGCAACTTCATTTGCTAATGTCTAATTAATGCAATAAACATCTTGGTAACAAATGAACACATTCCTTGTGATATTTACTACGCATTTCTTTCAGGGCATCTGGGAGATATGAAACATCTGGGCTTGATTCCTCCAAAGTGCACAACAGATAGATCATTAAATCTTGTAGTAAGCTACTTAACTCTTTCTGTAATTGTCAGTCTTGCAAATGATTGTTTACTCAAGTGCATTACCTGCAGAATTTTCAGATTCCGAATTTTAGAAATATATGTGATGGAAAGACCTTTATGCAGAAAAACATACCTTCCATTGCTCATTAGTCCTCCATCTCCTCTTTGGAACGTGACTGTATTTTGGTTGGAAAAACAAAACAAACAAATACACACACACACACACATATAAGACAGGGAGAAATCAATTAGTTATAAGCATCAATTCAAATTGCTCAGTGTCCAAGATTGGAGGCCTCTTGACATCATCACATAAGAAAGTACAGAAATTATAAGAAGAGGATAAAGAGCATATTAGGATTACAGTTTATTTAGGATTTGACTTACAGTATTGATTCACATCAATTTGTTCTGTAGCTTGCAAGGCAAGCCAGCCACTTGAGGAAAAAATCCTGCATTTACCACAGGCCGTTTCATATGACTTTGCAGTGCAAGACTGTGCCATGTGATGAAATTGTTTTCTTGGCATGCTTTTGCTTCGGTACATAATGACACTGCACCAGTGAGTTAATAACATCATGTTGTAATGCAGTAATATCACGTCGCCACACAAATACGCCATTTCCCAAGATAAATACAAAGAAGTGGCAGCTCTATTACAGCTGAAGGGATGTGTGTAGAGGGGGGAAGCATAAAGCTGCAGGATTTCCATCAGCAGCACATGTAAGAACTAGCACACACACGTAAGTGCATACACGCCAGTATTACAGAGAAGAGATGTTTTCAGTCTTGCCACTGTGGATGCAAAGGATACACTGTAGCCCCATTCATAGGTATCAAGAAACAGTTCATTCCTTATCTACCTTATTAACAGGATTACATTCAAGAGTGATATAGGTAAACACATTACTGAGATGCTAATTGACAGGATTACACGGTCCTTTTTGAAGCACTGGCAAATATTTTGAATCGAAGTTCAGAAATGACTGTGGTTGTCCGTGGCAATATTGCATTATGTATTGTTGGGTATAGGTAGGGCTGACAATTAAAGTATATCAATGTCCTGGACATTTGCATCCTCACAGCTGTAACAAGATGACGGTTAGAATTTCAGAGAGGAATGGATTAGTCTATGAACAACTTAATTTAAAATTAAGGTCCAATACTGGAAATACAATCTAACTTTCTAAGACAAACATCTTCATCATTAAATTACAAATTCCTGAATATTTGTAGCGTTTTCCAAATATTAGATCAAACCACCAGTTCAAGATTATGCCTTCCATTATAAATGTTTCTAACCTGATCAAACTACTAAATCCAATAGAAATACTGTGATTAATAAAAAATTAGCAATGACACAAATCCACTGATGAAATACTTCTGATACCTTAGAGAATACTTGTCTCTTCATTAATTCCTAGGGTAATTTCACAGCATACATTGAGCAAAGGAGACAAAAGTAACCCCTTTGGAAGCCTTGCTGAAGAGCGCTTGGGTAGGGTGATTAATTACACTTCACTGCAGAACAGAGTATTACCAATATCAGAAAATCACTGCAGTCATATGTCACATCAAAATGGTTAATAGCCGAATTTTGAAAGGATGTAATCAAATCAATTAATGAAAAGAAAATCAAAATGCAAGTATGGGAAGTATTAAAGTCTGCTTTGAAAAATGAGACGTTAAAAACACTGCAGCTAATTAACTTTAGAGCTGATGCCACTTTCATTCATGTTGCTTTTAACAGGCTGTCAAGTGACTGCATCACTCGTTGCTTCAGTGTGAATAATCTGAAGTGTTTTGGATATCATGTGTGAATATATGAAGAGGTGGTACCGACCAGCTATGTTGCAAGCTATGTTGGTCAAAATACATTAGCACTTCAGTAGAGGTTCTGTGTCCTTACTCCTTCTCCCCTTCTCATTTAATACTACAACTTTCTTCAACTGTCAAAGCAACAAAAAATAGGGACAAGAAACAAAGGTGTATTCACTAACAACCTTTGTAAATAAGGTTTACAATTTTAAGGGAATTACACTGCAACATATTTTCTGAAAAATCTCCTGGGATTAGCGGTCTTGTTTCAATGACAGACCACCAGAAATTGCATTAAAGTATTATTGTCACCAACTGTATAGCGTATACGTGTGATATTTTATCTATGTAAGTCACATGGGAAAAAAATCCATACTTATGGTCTCAAAAATATTTGTATTGGTAGTCTACCTCTATAAAAGAAAGATAAAATTGAGGAGCTAGTAGGAAATCACAGCAGTGTTTGCCAGACACATTCTATTTTCTACTCAGTGAGGCAAGGGAACTTGAAGGCATGCTAGGAAAAAAATATCAAGATGATCGCAACCTTTGCTGTAGAGCTATAATTGCTGTGGAATGGCTGCTGCATACAAGCTTGCTGAGAAGAGACAGGTATCCAAGCATTTACTCTCTTTTCTGCTACCTATGCATCCTAATGGTAGCAACCATTTCGGGTTTCTTCCTACATTAAACAATCTTATGCCCTCCCAGCATAAACACTGTTTTCAGAAGAGCTTGTATTGCAGTGACCCAGTTTGGTAGGGAAGATCGTGCCTGGCTTATGCAATATGTATGGAACTGGGAAGGAATACAGGTGCTTTCATTTAACCTACTCCTCGCAGAGCAGCACAGTTTTGGTTGTAAACTTAATCAGAAAAGAAACAAGAGAGCATTGTGGTTTCTACTCTTGGTCGTAAAGGCTCTGGAATATCAATTAAGCTAGCCAAAATTGGAATAAGTGAGGAGATATCATCAGGATGTCATAGAAAAAAAAAAAATGATATTCCAGATGACTTCCATAAATGGGCTGAGGGAAGATAGAGAAGATGTCTTTCTTTTAGCATCAATATTGTGAAAGAAAAGACAGCTAAAAAACAGAAGACATGGTCAGGCTGCCAACATAAGCACTATGTTTATCATTCCTGCCATACATTTTGTCAGCATTTTTGCCTGCAGTTTGATTTCTGCAATTACAAAGCAAGTCTAAATGCCTGAATAGGAGCATATTTAATGCAATGCAGACATGTAGATGTCACTGTAAAAATAAAACACACAGGCAGCTGGCTTTATTCATCCTGTCTCCACTTTAAAAAGATGCAGAGTAATTTCAAGGGGCAATGTAAGAGGAGAAAAGGAAGGATGTCCCTATCACTGACCCACCCATCTCTCTTGCTTTTTTTATCACTGAGGAAGCACAAAATTCTTTCAGCATTCTTTGCATCTGATATATGTTCTGAAAAAGGACACAGACCTGAAGGGATGAGATTGGTTTTCAAAAGAAGATAAAAAAACAACCTCTGCATAGAGAGATTTTGAAGGAATCCCCACTAGCTTATACTTGAAGGACTGCAAGAAAGCAGGAAGATAATCCAAAGCACATTTTAAATGCATAAATATTTAAAGAAATTATATTGTATATATTTCTATGAAGAATGGCATATGTTAAAGAGTTTTTTATATGCCTTTTATTAAATATATAAGGAGATGCTCATACTATTTACTAATATTATCTGACAAGGTTAAACTTAATCTTCGTGCCTGCTAGGACTGGAAAAATATGAATATACAGTAAGTTGACATTTTGAGGCAAGAAAGCTTTAGAAAGCTTTATGTACGCCTATCTCTAGAAGGCCACATTTTCCTACCACAAATGAAAACTTTAATGTTGCCAGCCTAGTCTTATTCCTTTTCCTGATAAGCTGTTCCTCAAATATGAATGTAGATTAATCCTTTTTTAATAAGCATTAACTCAGAACAGATAATCAGCATATAAAAATTCCATCAAATCTTCTGCCTACCTTTGGACAATTCTGTCAAACAACTTATCCTCATTTAACAGCTTCAGGAGTTAAGCATAAAATGTGTAGCATTCTATAATTCTTTAATTATCTATTTTTAATTTGTTTTTGTTTACTCGGTTTCATGAAATCTTTAATCCCAAGGAGCACTAGTCACTAAATAAGCTTAGCTACTCATAAATGAAAACACATATTGACTTTTCTTGCATGACTGATGGCCTAGACAATCTTGAAAACACCTGAGTATTCAAGTGAGCAGTTACTGGCACAACAATGAGTTTGAAGCCATAGGAAAGATAAGCAGATAAATGAAATCTCTCTTATTTCTACAAAGTGATTCTGTGCCTTTGTTGTATAAGTCTGTATACCAAAATGTGAAAGGAGAATTGCAGTTTCCACTGCTACATAAACAAGTTCTGTTCTGTCACTGTAATATGGGACTAAAAAAATTTTCTATTGTACTAGAAGTGGTCAGAAGACTTTTTTGTTATACCTAACTTTTCTTGCATATGGTAAATACAGTGCATGTTTATATCCAACAATCTGAGCAAAATGTAACCATAAAAATAAACATAAAAATCAGTTCAGTAGTCATTTCAGCTTTTACAGATACTTATAAAAGTAATATCAATCCATTCTTTACGTTCCAGAATCACAGAATATTCCAAGTTGGAAGGCACCCAAAAGGATTACAGAGTTCCCACTCCTGGCTCCACGCAGAATGACTCCAAAATCAGACCATAGGTCTGAAAATGTATCACAAAAGAGATCACTTAGAAGGGGTAATATTTGTGTTTATTGTCTCTGCGCAAGATTTATTTTTGTTGGCAGCCTGTCATGGTCCCAAAAAGGTATACTTGTTGCACAGCTGCAGATCATGACACTGCTACTAACCAGGTAAGCAAAACACTCATCTGACGAACGATAGAAAATAGTATGTATTGCAGCACTGATACTACCAATGCCTGGGGAACTATGATGGATGAAAAGGAAGTGGAGGACTAGTGATTTAAAGAACTGTGACTGAATAACTACTGGAATCAGCTCAATTGAAAATAAGTAAAAAATGTAGCTATGGTTTTCAGTTTCAAATTTTGCTTGTGACCATCTGAGCAATCAATCAGTGTTTATGAAAATCTTTACAAAGACAGACAGCATAATGAATTTAACTCAATCAATTATTTTTCTCTGGCACAAATCTTTACCAATAATGTGATATTTTCTGTTCGCTCTGTTTCTATGCAGAATGCTATAGTAATTTAGTCTGATAGAAGAAATTGTACCACCTAGTAATCTAACAATAGAACGCAAGCAACAGTGTTCTTGTGAATGACCTTTACTCTGAAAGTGATCAGATAGAATGGTTTTGGCAAGTAATTATATCTGCTCAAAACAGACTTTTTAGCAACTAGTTTTGAAAATTTAACCAGCTCTATGTATGCAAGTAAAACTGAAAAAACAAACAAAAAACAAACAAACAAACAAAAAACACAAAGAAAAATACTACATCACGTATAATGGATAAAATATTTATTGCTCAGAAAATAACATGAAATAGAGTAGATGTCTAAATTATGTTCTGCTAATACTTTCAACTATCTTATTATACAGTCAACTCTGTATACTGTATCTTTCTACAAGAATTTAATGCAGATATTTGGAAGAAAAGTGTGCACTTTCCAGAATCTGTGTATATTCAGTTTAACTCATCTTCAGTAAAACTTTATCAACAGCCATTTCTAATAAGATTCTAAATACTACATACCACTAACTATTTAGATCTGAAGCCAATTCAGTGCTTACGAATCATAATTTTGAAGGAAAAAACATGCCACTGAATGTCAGCAAACCTCCACAAGCATAGATATGTTTGTCTAAATGAGATTACCAAACATATGAGAACTAAAGATGCTTCTTAGAGAACTCTAGCTCTAAACATAAAAACCATGGACTATGTCCACTGTTTGTACTTGCTTACTTGATGATCTAGGTTCTCCGTTTCTCTAAATGATTACATATCAGGCAACAGAACTCTGTATTATTAATAGTTCTGTAAAGTCCATGAGATGTCAAAACTATTTTTAAAACCACAATTTTTTTAGCAGGGACTCTGACATATCCTAGCTATTCAGGATAGCATATCCTACCAATTGCACTGAATCATGTATACCAGAAGTGGCACTAATGTGATTGTAGTTTGTGCCAGTGTCAGCTACAAAGAAAATGGAAAAAAAATTACCAGTTACAGTCAGTCAACAATTGCATGGTCATAGAACCACATTTTAAAATGTATTTTTCATTTTTTGAAAAAATATCCTATGCTCTCAATAAAAATACAAGTAAAGATTTTACGGTAGGATGTGTTGTACCAGAACTTGTTCTGACTTGGACAAACATATCAAGAAGCCAGAAGGAGTAATTCCTGAGTCCATAGAGCTCCTTAGGACAGCTCGCCCTATCAATGTCACGGGTCCCTGGTGCACACATTATCATCTTTGCTCATATGCCTCAGCAGTCATTTGCTCTTTTCTGCTTAAGCCAAGCACTTGAACTGTGGTTTGTATCAGCAAGAAGTAGAAAGCAGATAGCAGAACATGACAACCAGTTCAACAATGTAATTAAGACTGTCCTCTATCATATGGATGGCAGAGGTATCAGAAAAGACTGCTTTGGCAAATGCAACTTAGGACCCATGCTAAGCACAAAACCTCTTAGAAATTCCTGCTGGAAAATGCTGAAATTTATTCAGGCTTTTAAACTTTAATACAATTATTTGTATGTTTATGACACTGAAACTTAAGTATGAGGGTAAAAGCTAATTATTTGTATTAATTATTACTATTATTTGAATACTGAATTTTTCTAGGCTGTCCATATGTTGACTAAGCTGTCTTCAACATGCTGTTTCAGACTCACTTCATTCACTTTTCACATATCTTTAATCACACTTATGATAATGGTCTACCATATGCTATGTTTACTAAAGATATGAAAACAAGGATACCAGCTTTGAATTGAGTAGACAGAAAAAAGCAAATGCTTCAACTTCAAAAATTAAATGTGCATAGGTTAATCATTAGATATCCTGAAGATCTGAACACCTCAAGGCAAGGAAAACAGCTAACAGATAAAGTGCAAAACAGCTCTGTTTCTCCAGTTAAACATTAGAAAATAACTGAAATAGTTTTTTTGAATTTCAAAATCAAAAACTGATCATAGGTGACTAATTCTTGTCTATTTATGTTAGTTCAGGAACTTTGTCCTGCAAATTACGTTAAAAACCTCATTATTTTGAAGAATTAGATGGGTAAAAAGCATGTGAATCAAGGCAAAGACATTAATGGTGGCAGATTTTACACCACTTTGGAATCATGAGAGAAAGAATGCTACATTTTTAACACAGATAGGTAGCAGAAGTGTTTCTCCTTCTGTTCGGTTTTAATTCTGCATACCTCACACGTTTATAAACACTTGGATAGGTAATGTTTGCAGTGATGTGTTGGTGAGGTAAGAGACAGACTAATGGACAGTACCTGCAGGGGTGAAGGTGAAGGACTGAACTGCAAAACAAGAAAGCAAACACATTATGAGTTACACAGTCCCATAACAAGCGCTAATAGCAGGGCACAAGTTTCCTCTGGAATTTACTCAGTTGTGGTACATTATCATATGCAGGACATAACATTTGAGCTTAAAGCATTAGCCAGCCAGCAGCCAATGAGAAATGACAGTTGGAAAGTTGAGCAGTGGATTTAGACAGTCAAGTCTGAAGACAATTTTAGTGTGCGCATGCTGTTCTCCAAATTGTAAACATTAGGATGAATTTTGAACATGATCTGTTATGAACTTTCCTTGCCAAAAGCATACACAACGTCATAATTCCAATAATGGGAACAACATGTCATGATGCAATGTTCACATCACACTTAGATGCAGCAAACACTATGAGAAGGAAGGAGTTGCAGTAGACAAACTGTTTAAAATGACTGTTGTAATCAACTACAGGTACATATTTTAAAGTACAAAAGGCTTCTTCCTCAACACCCCCCCAATAAAATGCCAGTGCAGACACAGGGCTAATAATGCTGTACACCAAAAAAAAAGAGTAATCTAAGTCAGTGCACAAAGGTTACCTATATGATTGCTTCCTAAGAGAAATAACAGTACCACTCTCTCTTAATATGAAAAATCTCAGGATCTAATCTAATAACTAAATCAATAAACTAATATCAGCACGTGTGAAAGTATCTGTGGTATATATTAGTCTATTAATTTATACCACCTCTCAGAAAATAAAAGTTCTGGCTGTTAAAGGAAAGAAAAAACAGTTCATCCAAAAGCATAAACTGTGAATGATAGAGTCCACGCAGTCACACAAAGAGAGGATCCACAGAAATTGAGTGTATCTAAGAGCTGTGGTCAACAAAAGTGTCTCTCTTCTCTTGCTATGCTGGCATTGGTGCTTATTTGATCTCCTCTTGGACTGCTTCATTTCAATAAGCCAGCTGAAAACTAATTCAGCAGGGGTGAGATTAGGAAGGATTGAAAACTCAAAAAAAAAACTCAAAAAAAACTATTAACAGTTTCCTTCTGGTTTAGTGAGTTGAATCAGGACATGGAGGAGGTTGGTGATGGCTAACACCAAGGTTTGAAGGCATAGGAATGTCTAGCCAGGAGCAGGAAATGAATGTTGGTTTTTGACAGAGATGTTTAGATACCTAGGGCACTTGTGTCTCCTGACTGGCATGTAACAACTTGTAAATTAGTGGAGTATTAGCATAACTTTAGTCTCATATAATGTCAACATTAAATATGCTGTGTCCTTATCTATGTGAATCTTACTCGAACAGAAAATGTTTTTACATGTATTATATGAGTACTACAGGAGAAATTACCCCAATATTTGAAGAACAGCTTTTTCACGTTAAATTAGGCTTCAGAGCAACATATTTTATGGCAATTCTATATTCATCTGACTTACTAAAAATCCATAAGAACCCTAAAGCACAGAACAATACAGAATATAGAGAATTTGGATGAGAAAAAGAAAATCATTCAGTGAATTTATTTTTCCAAATGAATTTTCAAAAATTAATTTGTAACTGGAGCAGCACATTTGATGTAAAACTGAGCACACTGCAAGGGCATCCTGAGGTGTTCTACCTCCAAGTCAAAACTTTATATGACTTCTGTGAAAGGCAATTTTAAATCACACTTTTAAGTCTAATACATCTCTCTCTTTTCTTCCAGTTGTAGGTATGGAGCTGTAGATTAAGTAATTCAGTTTATTTCCCATGCATACGGCTTCAAAAACATGGAAATGCATGGGAATGAAAAAGGATACAGAATATTCTTCCTGGTCTTTCCTGTAAAGGTCTAGTCTATTTCACATCTGAGCAGATAAATGGAGCTGTACTACTACAGAGTGCTTTCTGATCAAGGAATAATCCACTTCATTTTTTCATCCACTTTTTTTAATGCTAAATGTGCTGAAGATGTAAAAATAAAGACTGTTTTATGATAATGATGAAATATGGTACTGAGCAATGCATTTAAAGCTTCTCATACACCAGCATTTTCACAACACAAATTTAAAACAAGCATTCAAAATTAATCCAGGCCACCTTTGCTGTAAGGTCAACACGTTTTTTAAGTAGGTTTATCAGCACATGTTCTCTTCATGTCAGAACCTGATGAGATGGTAATAAAGAGTTACTGTTCTTACCAGCATAATTACTGAGCCCCTTCCTCTTCTTTCTGCGCCAATACAGCCAGATGCTGAAACCCATCAGAATTACCCAACATGCACCACCGATGCCAGCTATAAAGGCAGGCTGTTTGACAACATCAGTGATTTGCTCCGTTATGCTGTTGTTATTTTCAGTGATGACAACTTCGTTACGGCTTCCTGCACAAAAGAAAATTGACAGAACATTGCTATTATGGACTCCAAAAAGCAAACAGGAACCAAATATTGGAAATTAAAATAAAATAGAAAAAAAAAAAAAGGAAAAAATAGAAAAAAACAGTAATGCGCCTACAAATAATCATCCACAGTAGGAGGACTTTAACAAGTACTAACGCACATCTGAAAACCAGTGTTTCTAGTAAGTAAATCCACACTCTTATTTTGCCCATATTTATTTGAAAATATAGCTTTATAGCACTCCCCAAATTTCACAGATGCCAGTCCAGGTACTTTTTTTTAACAGTATACACAGTTTTCTATTTTTTATATAATTATAGGCATAATGAGTGAATGGAAATCAATTCTAAAAAAACAAATCAAATGAGAAATTCAAATGCAAGACTTGCTACAATATCAAAAGGCAGTTTCTTTGATTGTTATCACCAAGCCAAAATTCTTAATTTTTGGGTTCATTTTCTTTTTTGTTTGTTTGTTTGTTTTTTGTTGTTTTTTTGCTGCATTCTATACCTCTCAATAAATAAATAATAAAATGTATGAACTTTTAGTTGAAAAAGAAAGGTGCCTTTTCCAATAATTATTTCATGGAGAAAACAATCCTAAGCATACCAATTTTGACACAAAGCAGAAAATAGCTTAGATAACTGTTAGCTCCAAACTGATAGCTTTTTTTTTCACCTATAATAGGCATGAATAATTCTAAACATCAACTTCTAAGACATATACATGATGTGGAATATCAATTAAAGCGATCATCAGGAATAACTATATTCCATCTTAATTTTGCCTACTACCTTAGAAAATCATAAATTTCAGTAGATTTTCCCATTGGTGTGGTTTTTTTCTTTACCTTTCCCTCTTGCAGTATTACAGGAGTTGGAAGGGACCTCAAGAGATCATCGAGTCCAACCCTCTTCCGAAAGCAGGTGCCCTACAGTAGATCACACAGGTAGGCGTACAGACAAGTCCTGAATATCTCCATAGAAGGAGACTCCACAAACTCACGTCCTCTAAAATGTAACTTTTCTAAAAGGAAAAGCCTGGTGTCTGACTTAAAAATGAATGTCCATTAAAAATGCAGACAGCAATTGAGGAAATGTTAAAACATATCGTTCCAGGGCTGGAACCTTTCTGCTTCCAATACCACCCTGTCAAAAATGGTTACTTTTAAAATAAGGAAATGGGGAACATACATTTTTTTGCAGGATCTTGATTCTATATGTATTGGATACAAACTGCCTACATCTACATTTTTGACAGTGATGAAGGAATTGTCCTTCATTTCTTATAAATGCATTCATATGGCTCAATCCTTGAAATGTATGTGTGATACTATCAAATACCTGCATGCATGCAGAAGAAAGATTTCAGGCAGCAAGAGTAACTACACTACTGAGAAAAAAAAATATTGTGACTGCCAATTATGAGTATCGCATGCACAGAGGTAGTTGAATATAATAATCAAATATTGAAACGGTCACTCAGAGCAATTAGTAGAAATATTGCACCATTATGTCTTGCTGTGAAAATGTATGCAGTCCTCTTCCAAAATCCAGTAATAGTTACATTTACCACTTTCTTCTTAAGCAAAACAGCTTCTATGTCAGCACTGTAGCTTCACCTGAGAGCAAATAGACAAGGTCCTTTCCAGAATAGATACGAGAGTGTCTTGACACTTCCAGCTTTATTTCCATGGATAATTCTTCACAGGAGTCAACAGTTTAAATGTGAGAGATTGTAACTGAAATCCTGTCCCACGGAGTGTTGAGCTGCCTGTACCTTCCCTGCCTGCAATCTGTACCCACATATGGGCACTGGCCTGAGCACAGTGCTGTTCAAGCAAATGCATGGGCTTAGGTCCTCTGCTGAGCTCAGAGCTGGATTCAGTTACTCAGGAAAAAATGTGATACACTGCATTACTTTGCTATAACACCGTTAATGATCTCTGTGATTTTATTAAGCTTTCTCTCTTTCATCACCATGTCAATATTTAGTAATGATGACTGTCTGCTTTTGCAAACAAACTGCTGAAGATGTGCTAGAGCTTGGCTTGCTTTCAGTAATCTGCTCAAGAAACAAAACAGGCTTCCCACAAACAAACAGGCGCCGGAGAAAGATGCTGTTGCTTGTTAATGGAGAAACAGCCTTTTGAGTACCAGTCTATACTGGGTCATGCTGGTAAGCTTTACAGGTGTCAAGCTCTCTAAGCTCTTTCCCAAACTTTCCTATGCTGTCTTACCACTGTGAAAAAGTCAACTATAACTCACATAACAAGCACCAGTGACAAAGAAAAGCTGGGAGGTAGTAGAAGCAACTTTGCCAGTTTTCCTCCTTTTTTATTGCCCGTGGAAACAACCCATAGGTGCAACCTAGGGTTAAAAGAGGAAGTGCTGAAGCAAAAAACTAATAGAAAAGGAATTCTGCAGTGTGCTTCTCTAAGCACACAATTGGTTTTCTAGTAGAAATCAGCATGGGAGTTGATGTCACTCTAATTGCCATTAACTTTCAGTTAATTCCTTTGCCCTTTGGAGGCAAGGTAATAGCAGCAGGCCGGTGAGGAAACACTGCTGGTGAAGAAAACAGGCAGCCATGCTACCACGGGGAAGAGAGGGCAGGGATGGCTTCAGAGTCACCAGCTTTGAGAGCAGATGCTCTTGAGCTGAAGAAAAGAACTGTATACTGAAAAAGTTTCCAAGTTGTCCCAGTGCAGAAAATCCAGTTTTATCTTAAGGCCAGAAAGCAGTCTTCTGAGGATGCAGGATACAACAACAAATCCCAGAGAGCCTGGAGAGAGTGCTCAGTGGTCCTTCTCCTCTTGATCTCTTCTAACAGAAAGCACAACTTGTCTCCAAATTACCTTCTGAAGTTTGCAGTCTGCCTGTTTGTGCCTAGCATTCACTGCCTAGCGATTATGAGTGAAAAAGTAATAGCTTGTTTAAATGTCAAAATAACATATATTTTGAGACTTCAATGACTGAAAAATAAATGGATATGGATGAACATTACCCACTGTTGCTTGATAAAACTAATATAATTGTTGTGGTTTTGGAGAACAAACTGCATTCATTTTGTATTTCATTGTGTAATATTTAATCAGTATTTAATCAGTAATATGTATACTATATAAGTAATATATATACTATCCAAGGTACCAGTGTAATACTTCGTATACTGCAGGTGTTTCTGTAACAATGCTGTCAGTTCAACTAATTAGAACATAGACAAGGGAAGTGTGTGACCTGTAACGCTCCATTGTTCCCGAAGACAAAAACATAATGAAATATAATGTCTTCCTCCCATTGGAGAGTAATGAAGAACAAAACTAATTTGTTGGACCAAAAATTAATTATACACATCAGATTCAATTGTACCTATTACTGTGAAAGTTTGCAGCTGTTCCTCATACTATTATGCCAATGATGGAATGTAAGAATGAACAGGCCAACTGATGAAGAGAAATAATAGCTCTACCATTAACCAATATTGCTGTTATTCTCAGTTATATTTCTGATATACCAAGCAAAAAAAATTAGCATATCAGTAATGACAGTAAAAATGTTATTCTAAATTCTCTTTGAGTCTTGTGTAGCATTTTTCAACACTGAGTTTGAAGTATGGGCACAGAATTCCAGAAACAGTGACACTACTTTTAATTAAAGAAATATTATACTTCCTACTCCATATTCTGCTTATACTTTCTGGATTTTGATTAACCTGATGCTTAGACTTGGTTTGTGAAGTCAGTAATTGATTATCCATGGTGAAAATTAGTTATTTTCAGAATAACTTCTTAGATGAACGCATTCTATATTTAAGAATACTATCTTGCTTATCACAAACTGGAGTCTATTTAATGACAATGGAAGTTATACTGTTCAGCAACAAGTCTCATCTGCTTTTTATCACTGAACTGTTCTCTCCATAATTTAGAACTCCATAGTGTTTGTTTGCAGGTTGTTAAATAGCTAGGCACATAGGCCATATGGGAATCCATTATAATACAATGACTTGATAATTTTTTCCCATCCATAGCTATGTTTTGAGGTTTGTTCACTTAACCTATGTGATTTTTTTTTATAAGTATCTGAAAATTTCATTTTCTTACTTTATGTTGCTGATTCTCAGTCAAATATTGAATGGGATCAACTCAATTATTTTAGAAATTGTGCCATTTAATTAGTAGTACCTTTATGAATAAAATCTATAGTCTGAGGGACAACTGCCAGTGACTATGGCTCATAAGCAACAGAAAAATAACCTAGTGAAAAATGAGATGCAGACTATGAAACAATAAATACATCTAGCTTTGTGATCTCAAAAGAGAAAAGAGAAATGAGAACAGAAACACAATACAACAAAAAAACACTTTTAGTTTTCATGTGAAAGACTCTTAAATGTATAAGGATGCTATCAGACAAAAACTTGTGTTCAAGACATTCTGGACTCATTAAAGGGATAAATAGTAATATTACTAAGTTTAACAATGCAAAACTTACTTAGCTTTAAAATGCAATTCCTTTTGTACTCTATGTCCTAGCATCCCTTTCCTCCTTCACATAACAATACAAATATCCCCACAATTAACTCTTGATTATACTAGTCATTTTTTCTAAGGAAAAAGACAGGATAAAGGTCTGCAAGCAGATGTGGAGCTAAGCATTCTGGCAATCATCCAGCAAAGCACTTTAGTGCAAGTTTAACTCACAACAGGTTAAGTGGCACAAGACTACTCATATGCTCAAACTAAAACATGCTTAAGTATTTTGCTGGAATAAGACCAGCGTGTAGCTGGACGGAACCCTTTCAGTAAGGATAAAAGCAAAGGCCTGCTGAAAGCAAATGCAATGACAAACCAGTCTCACAACAAAAGCTCTTTACACAGAGATCCAAAACTCATGCTTATGAGAGGTCAGATTTCTTGCATTTTCAAAACATCAAATTCTTGCTTTCAGTTCTAGAACACTCATTAACCTGCTTTGGAATTTTTGTGACTTCCTCTTTCTAAAACCATAGTAACTTTTATTCCCTTCTCTACTGACAACATATCCAAATCTGGAATACCTCTACTTTTGTCTTTAAATATGGGAACCTGAATATAAATTAAACATTTAAGCAACACATAGGAATTGACATTTTCTAAATGTCTACACATAATAGAAATATTCATACTTGGGACACTGTTCTGACAGAACATTCTAGAAAGAAAATGTGTAATACCAACAGACTCACATACAAGCAAGAAAAAGCTCATTTTTGTAATAACTAAATTAGAACATTCGGATGAAAGTAACAAAATCCCCGTATTCAGCACTCTGAAGAGGTACTGCTGTGCACAGTCCAATTCAGTTTTGCAAAAATAGTTTTCCTATTCTCATCCTTCTCATTTTGTTTCTGCATTTGTATTTCATACTTCAGAAGAAGCTCAAAAGAAAAAGTATCTATACTTCCTTTTGTAAAAGAAATTAATCGTTCATGGAAACTAATAAGAAGATAATAATAAGATGATAATTTAAAAAGCAGAGATGCTACTACCACCTTTGCTCTCTATTTGGCTTACAGGCTACTTATTTTTTGACAGAGCAAACTCATCTGCTTGGGATACCCGAGAAACACTGGCACACCACGTTCAAAAAAGAACTGTAAACTGTGCCTTATGCATCAGTGGTACAGGTAAAGCAATATTACAGTCAACTGAATAGGAGAAAAAGAAGTCCTAGCTGTTAGTTCCATAAATCCATCAACCTGCAAAAGTGGTGAATACACTTTAAAAAATCAGTTTCACTAGATAATTTGTATTTTCTATAATGTCTCAGCAAAGAAAGAACTAGCTCACTCTGCTAGCTGTGAGAACTCTGTACAAAAGGCACCATGCCAGCAGGCATTGGGACGTTAAAAGCTAACTGTCAAGCTCAATTCAAAACTTGTCTTTTGCTCACAGACTTTCATGCTCTCAGAAGTGACTAATGAAAGCATTTCTGAAAGTAAAATCAAGCAAAACAAAACAACAGAATACACAATCACTTACCAATTATTATCGGTTGTGGCTCACTTTTCACTCCCACACCTGCACTGGTGCTTGCAGCAACTTCTACACGGTACTGAATACCTGGATACAGGCCACCTATTACTACAGATCGAATGGCTGCATCTACTGTTTTGTTGATATGAAATCGAGTCTCATTACCTAGACACCAGATCTGGGACAAAAGTTGATGTGTTAAAAAATAGGAAATTCTTGGTATTCATAAACAATAGCTGATGGATATGACATTTCAAGGTTTTGCACGACAATCATCTGTTTTGGTATTTTGGACTTGTTAACAATGTTACTATCTAGGAACAGTTGGAGCTCAGCAAATTATCCCAGATTATTGTAAAATCAGGCAAGTTGCAAAGTCTGTTTGCAAACACCATCTTGGACTCTGGCTCTCCATGGAGCACAATTCTATGGCGTGCTTTGAAACACATAGAATCATCCAAGTGAAAAAGATGTGTTATGTTTTCATTGAAATCTTATTCAGTAATGTGATTACTGCCAAACCTTTTCATAAAAAAATCCATTTTTTCATTCTTATTTTCCCACTGGACAGTAAAAGGACAACTAGTGAAATGTTTCTTAAAGTATTAAGGGATAAAATCTTTCAAAATCCTCCTCTATTTCTTTTTGCTACACAGCAGGGACATGCGACATTTCCAAAGCAGAGTAAGCTCAAAACTGCTCTTTATTGTGATTACATACATTGTTCAGAAATCCAGATATCAGTTCCTGACACAATTATTTTCCAACTAAACAGAAGCAACAAAATATTCTAAAATCTGAATTCATATTTTATGAGAATGGTACATAATTTCACAGAGTTGTTTCTCTCTCCTGCATTTATCCATTGGCTTCTCCTGAGAAGTTTCAAAACTAAGACTTCTTAGGGATTCTTTTTCAGTTATTGTTTTTGGCACATACTGCTTTTCTATGATCAAAGAAAGAATTTGCTGCCACTATACTTAAGAAAATCAATGCTTAAAGGTATCATATGTACAATACATAATTACAACAGCAGAAGAAAGCACTACCAGTGGAACCACTTTCAGTGACCAATAGATGTGTATAAACAATATTTATACTCTCTTTACCCTTACTTTTGACCCTTCTCAGTGTTCTATCACACCTTTTTTTTTTCTGCAAAGCACTGAGAAAGATTTTGAGAACAAAATAAACTTTCGTTCTTCTGAGCTCATGCAGAGGCTACATGCAGGGCAGAATGCATTAGGGCGAGAGATTATTGCAATTCATTCTTTCAGACCTTGTCTCTCCTGGTCTTAAGTCGCAGCAACTACAAAATACTCCTAATTATAGGCACTGAATTCATAAATGAATCTCCATTCATTCTTATGCTGGAAACAACAGATCTACATTCATTAGAACATACCCAGTGAAACCTTAGCAGTTGTTTTATACTAAAGACTCTTTGCATTAGATTCACCACAGCCAGCACACAAATCAGGCGGCCATCTAATCTAACAATAAGGGATGTAATAGGTGGTGACTCCAGCTGTTTTTCTAAACAATCTAGAGGTCTGAGTACTCACCTGGAATGTGGCTTTGATTAACCATCAGCTGACTTTCATATCTATATATTTTGTGGTTTAAGACTGTGTTTTACTTATTTGCCTGAAAGTTAATGTTGCCTCATAGAACACTCAGCATCAAGATGAATTAAAGCAAAAGATACAATTATTTATATGAAAGTGAGATCAATACCATATTGGCATTAATAAATCTTAATATTAAATAAAAGCAAAATATAACAAGTGCTATGCTAAAAATAAGTACTGTGTACATTTACTGCATCCCTCTGATCAAATGATAATCCATAAGAGGTTAAAACATGAATTGGTTATAAGCCAAGCACTTTCTTCCTTCTAGATTCTGTTTTCCCTTACAACACATCAGGAAGAATAAATTACATATTCCTGCATGAAATAATCGTCTGCATCTCAAAAAGATTATCATTTCTGCCCTTAGTGGGATTTTCAAGCAAGCTGCCCTGCTCTATTTCAATTATAAATTTCACATTCAATATAGAAGCTAGCCACAATGAAAATTTGTTGTATATGTTTCATAGTTATAAGCCTGTGATAATGCTGAATACAGCATGATCATTTTCTCCAGGCTTCCCTCCACGCACACCAATAACACACTGCAAAATTTCCAATTTGGGGAAATATGCTTGTGCAAAAACAAGCTTAGTGGGGAATAGACTATTACAAAATATAAGGTGATAAATAAGGGAAGGATAACTTCAGCCATCACAGAAAAAAAAAAAAAAAAAAAAGCAGAGAAAAGGCAACAAGTGCAGCAAGCAGTCAAGTAACAAACTCTGCATATCTAGCCTGATCTAGCTAGCACTTTATGTTGTGAATCTTGACACACATAGTCCTTGAAGGAAGACCTGTATTCTCCCAAAGCTATAGTTCTTGACTTTGACCTTGAAGTGATAAGATTAGCATTTTTGCAGGGGAGAGTAGCATCTTTCCTGCCAGCTTTTCTACCAGGCTGAAGATATTTTGAGACAGGAGCTCCACCACTTGTTCTGGGAGTAAAGAACCCCCTAGGAAAAAAAAAAAAAACAAAAAAACAAAAAAACCCTTCTCTTTCTTCCAAGGATAGATAAGAAAGAAATAAAACCTTTAAACTAGTTGGCAACTACAAGTCTCTTCCAGGTCTAGCTCATGCTATTTTTGGTTTTAACAATAACAGTAGCACTGCTTATATGGGGAAAAAAAATAAAAATCCACTAGGCACTCAATCCTTTTTCTCCATATAATTATATTGGTGGCAGTAAATGCTGTCAGAATCTAAATCTGTAAACAGTGCTATTGTTCTGTAATTCATGCAGGCTATTTCCTAAAACACACAACCCTTCCATTACAGATCCTTTCTACCTTGTATTCCTGGATGATTCCATTTTGGTGATCTGGAGGGGGAGGATCCCAGGAGATGCTGATGCTTGTGCTGTTGTGGTTTCCAACTGTCAGGACAGTAACAGACTGAGGAGGGGCACTTGGAGCTGCACCAAACAGAGGGAACAAACAGGAGTAAGACATTAATCCATTTGCTAGAGCACAAATTTTGCTAAAAAGTGTAAGTGCAAGCAGAGAACATACAAAGTTCATAGCCCCTGCAGGCCTACGTATGCACATTTTGTTAGGGACTGACAACTTTGAAAAAATGCCTTTCTGAAGAGAAACATTGTACTGAATGAAAATGTGGAATCTTTGGTAATGGAGAATCAATACAAATCACTTCTCATGTATTTAGATATTGCATTTCTTAAGACTTGCATTTAAATTATTCTCATGCTTGCATTTGTTTTCCATAACACATGGTTAGCTATGCATATGTCAACTAAGTCAACCAAGTCATAATGTGAGATTGTATCCCCTGCCCAGAAAAGTCTTTTCATTCTTTTTCCCCCACATGGTCTGATACTATTGTGAGAAATGGGAGTTCAGGAAGTTTTGTTTGCTTTCCTTTTTGGTTCTCTGAGAAGTCAATAACTCAACTTGTTTAAGCAGAAAACTTTGTACCTCTTAGACAGAAAGTTTTTAAGACTTTATACCAAATGACAGTGAATGGGGGAGATGATAGTTTAGGTCAGATATATATATTTATGCTCTTCTTTATTCAAGCTAATCTTTCTCTTTAGAGTACTCTGTTCAATTCAACCTCTCACAGCTGTTTGGCTGGCCACTGCATATCAAGGCCCTATGTTTGTCAGCCCCCCCAACTCTGGTTTGAAGAAAAAAATAAAAATAAAAAAACATTGCTGTTAGTTATCAGAACTATGCTGGCAAAGCCCTTTCTGCAGTGACATCAACAGCAGGGTGCTTTTGTTGGTGTAGAACTTATTGTTTAGGAAGTACTGCAGCAAGTTCCATAGAGAGGCCAAAGTCCCCTCTGTGAGCATCTTCACCCTGCACAGCTACAGCTGTCACCACAAAGGCATATGTCCTTCCTTGGCCACTATGTGACATTAAAACTTCTTGTAGCTACCACAGTGGCAAGCTAAATCACCAATGTTGAGTGTGTCATATTAAGGTATGTCCCTGGGGAGGGGAGAGGGCAAGGAATCTAATATCATCTGCACCAAATTGGTCCTATGATCCATCTAGTCTATCTGTCCCAGTCCATTTACTCAGTCTTCAAACAAACAAACAAACAAAAAACTAATAGAGTCTAGAGAAGTGTGGACTAATATAGCAAGTGTATAATGATAACTTCCCAGGACAATTTTTCAGCTCCCAGCAGATCCTGTTCCAGGGTGACTTTTTTTTTTTTTAATAACTCTACTAAAATTTTCTTCCAAAATTAAAAAAAACAGTATTTTTCACTTTTAATATGATAGTAAAATATCTTAAATGAAATGTTGAAGAATAATAGATTAGATCAGAACCCAAAAAATTCTCCTCCATCTCCGCTTCAAATATATTTGCCCTCTGGTTTTCTGACTCCCTGACTGCAGTCTGATCATCAAGAGCATTCCTGCTCAGAGAGAACTCTAACTGTTGAACAGTAAGGTTGCTTAGTGTATTTTATGGCAAATGAACCACAGAGAACAAAAGAAAAAAAGTGTTTTAAAAACCTTAAAGATATTGTGTAACAACAAAACCAAGAATAACTGTGTACAATATTAACAATACTAAATAATAATAACAAACAGTAGTAATAAAAATGGCAAAACAACATTATATATTTTTTTCTTTTTTTAAGTAAAATGGAACATTGTGCTGAAATGTATATACTTTCATCATTAGGACATTCAGGTATATAATGTTTTATGTGCAAGTACTGGGGAACATGGGGGAAGGGAGAAGAGAGAGGTAAACACTAAAGAATATATAAAATAAATACCTTTATCATTGAAAAAGAAAAAAACAATGCAATGATTTGCATTTGCATTTAAACTGCAGGAATATTCCAGTTAATTTTCTGTGTGTGGACTCTTTTTGGTTTTGAAGGATAGATAGTAAGTTGTAAGCAAAATTAAATCACAACTGATGAATGTAGCTGGAAGTATAACTTTAAGAGCTGCGGTAAGGCAAGCAAGAATTGATTGCTGTTACAAAACAGCAACTGATAAAACTTAGGAGACCTCCACTATTGTCATATTTTTGTGGTGACAAACAATATGCAGAACAAATACTACTCCATAAAGTTATTCCAGAAGAGATTTAACGTAGTGTATGTACCTAAAAGGATTATCATCTGTCTTCATAGCAAGGGTGAAAAAAAGAAGTGAAAATTAACAAACGAAAGTGTTCTATTTAGCTCTTATGTGTGTAGGCACACATACGTATATAACAGTTCTGCTTCCTCCTCCTATGATAATATCACTTTGTAAGCTGGCACCATGATATAAATTAAGGCACTTGTCTGACACTCTGCAGTTATTAAATAGACTACATTGAAAAATAACATTTTTAAACCTGTTTTTTCATTTCCCTTGCTGCTGCCTTGTGGAGAACACCTTGCCTGCTTCTTGACAGGTCAATTATTCCAGTGCTCAGCTTCTTCTTACAGATATGAAAGAACCCAAATCGCTGCTCATCTCTTCCAGAGGCAGCCAAACAGAATTCCATTTATTACCTCCACAAGGCCAAAGAGGTAGGAGATGAATGGATACTGAACTGTGAAAAATGCCTGATCCAGAGGAAAAGTCTAACTGTAGCAAAATTGATTTTTGGAGCTAGGACTCAGAAGTAACACTGCATGTAAAATTCAGTCCAGCAGAAAGCTGCCACTGCCTCCTGATTGTACTTTACCTGGGTTGTTCATCTTGCAAAAAACTTCAAACATGCATATCACTCTTCCAAATTACTTTCTATAAATAGTACAACTGACATTTTAAAAAAGTCAAGTCTAAAAAAGCTCACTTTTGAAATGAAATCACAGGCTACATAGAAAGTGTGACACCTTTAAATAGACTGCCATTTCTCTTTATTGGATGAGGAGCAAACCACAATTATTAAACATTAAGTTAGTGCTATTTTTGAAATACACGAACACCAATATGATTACAAAGTTAATATGAGGAGTTAAAGGAAAATATCTCTGGAACAGGATCTAGCAAATTTCTTAACTTTCTCATAGTACATCGTTTTATCACCCAAAAAAAGGAAGAATTTTATAAAGGGGCTGTCACTTGACTTGTGATAAAAACGTGTTACAAGCTGCTTTTTTGAAAGAGATACTTGTAAACAGACTACTTGAAGGCTATACATCTACAAAGCAGATCCTCGTTTGTTAGCTATACATAACTACCCATAAGAAAAGTTCTAAAAATCTTCACAATGTAGAAAATTGCACACAAAGAAAGTGGCCTTTAAAGTACAATGTTACCTGACTGGCAGTATGGAGAGATGAGGTTTAAGAATGAAAATTTAATTTCTCATTGATTTTATAGAAATAGAAATCTCTTTTTAGTAGATTTTTAAAAAAATTATTGCTTTTAAAGCTTGGTTTAGACTGCTGCAAAGGTAGTCTTAATTGATTCGTTTAGGCTTTATGGTCTGAACAAAGAAATTGGAAACAGAGAGTAGCAAATGCTAAATGTTACTTAAGGAATGCCTTCCTACATGTTGCAGGATACTGAATTTCCTCATCTATAAAGAAAGGCAGAAACCAAGTTACCCTCAGGACTGCTTACTTGCTGGTCAATAATCATAACAAATTAAAGAGAAAACGTGAGTCCTTCTGAAATGTAAAATGCGTTTGACAATCAGTACTAAATTAAACCTCAGGAGACTACTGTAAGTGATTAAGATGCATCTTCAGTAGGACTGAAAGAGTGCACTCAAAACCCATGAAGACCACGTGAGCATTTAGAAACATCACTGGTATTTCTTTCCTATGTTTTGAAAGAAATCAATGATACAAAGTGAGAAGATGAACCCTCACTTTTGTGATCACTTTTCTTTTATAGAGCAGAGTTGATGATGACTGCTCAGGTTCTCCAGGCACAGGTTATTCTAGATAGATAGACTTCTTATACACCAAGAGAAAAGGATAAAAATTACATATCTCAACTCAATCTCTTTAAATTTTATAAAAAATGGTCTTCAAATGCATAAATATTTAAGTATGAGTATACTGTACTACATGCCATAGGAATAAATGTTTCTGCATTTCAGTGATGTAAAATGTTCAATATGTCTGCACACTGTTTCACTTACATCTAAACGGTACTTAAGAAAACTCTGCAAACAACTAAGTAGGGCAGTTTCATGAACTTTGCTGGCAGAACCAATAGAGTGGCGTGCCTTTCAAACTGAATTTTATTTTCGAAGTGCAGATCGAAGTCTTCTTTTGCATCAACACTGTTTGTAAAAGAATGCCTGCTGCATACACTTGTTAGAAGACTCAAAGCCACTTGCACATACGGAGCAGGTGGAAGTTAGAAGAATACAGAACTGGCCAAATGCTTTCTCCGGGAATACTTACAGTAGAAAACTGATTATGATGTTGAATTTTAATGATTACCTTACATTTAACAAACAGAAATCATGTGGAGCTGAATGAAGGCATGCATAAAATAACCAAAATGATATTTGACTATTTTACTAACCTTCCTCTGTGGTACGAGCAGACTTTGATTCACTGTCCATTCCTTGAAACTCATTGAAGTACGGGCGAACTTTAATTTCGTAAGTGACTCCTTTTTTCAAATTGACCAGAACAGCACTGCGCTCTGTTGGGACTTTGACCTCCAAATTCTGCCATACAGCTGGAGACAGTAGGCCAGATGTTTGGCGGTACATTACTCGGTAGCCCTGAATAAACTGCGATTGGCGGTCAACCTAGAAATGGCATTAAATAATACATCAGTGAACATACTAAAGTAACAAAACATTTTGAAATGAAAGCAAAACTTTTGCCCAGAATACTTTCACCCTTGTGAAAAAGAAAAAAATTAACAACCACTTATGCTGCTGAAATTTAAAAATCAAAATGCCTTCTTGTACCATTGTACCATTATTAATTGTCTCTAAAGGAATATTCTTCTCACATTACTTGTTAGAGAACGTTTCTATTTTACTTTCTGCAGTTATATATATATCATGACAAATGCCATCTTAAATCATAAAACAAGCTCTCACCCCTGCAACAAATGAAAAAAAGAGAACTTTGGCATAATGCTTACTGCATGTAAACTTATGAACATCTTGGCTACTGATGTGCTGAAATATGAGAAGAAAAGAAAAACAAATTCTTTTCTGAAGAGGACAAGTCTTTGAAGAAGCACTGTATGCTTTCAGTTAGTCCATTACTTGGCTTACAGTTGATCTTTTCATGAGATGCTTGGGAAAGTAAAATAAACATTAGACAGATGCAGAGAAAACAACATCTAAGAACATGTGCTGTTTCTTGCGTTCATAGTCTAAACAGTCTCTTTACATCCTGGGGTTGTGATGTACTCAATCCATCAGATGGAGTTGGAATGTTATTTTTGTTTTATATTCTAATTGTTGCTAGGCAGACACAAAAATTTAACAATTGTTTCATAGCTATGAGTAGAATTTTTTATTTGAAGGAAAAACCTAAAGTGTGTTCTATCTGGAAGATGTTGCATTCATATTTTCTCTTGAAAGCAAAAACAATTTGAAATAATGATTTGAGTTATTATAATGTTTGCAAGTAAACACAAACCAAACAACCCATCAAGTTTTACCCATCAGGTAAAATCAAACCAAGTCTAGCTGCTTCTGCATTGTCAAATACTCAAAGAAAATGCAATTAAGTAACAAAGACTATATGACTAGCAGTTTGATAAATTTCTGTGTTACATCCAAGATTCAACAAACAGGGTTTCCTTTCTCTTCTTGACATTCTGCTAACTCAAAGGTACTTCAGAATTAAAGATACATTTGTTTGATTTATCTTCAGAAGAAATGAATTTCAAGCTGAAAACACAAACCAGAGTCTATTACACTTTTGCTATAATCTTGTTATAGTTTATCGAGTCATTCAGAAGGGATGCAGATTCTTAAGACATTAAAAAGCAGGGCAAGCAAGAAGAAAGCTCTATTTGTGAGAGCAAAGCAGAAATGTCTTTCATCAAAACTGTCACTGTTAAAAATCTTGCAACATATGTTACAACAACATTAAGCTTGCATTTTATAAACTTCTCTACATTCACTTTAAGTGAATTTATGCACTGAAAGAGGGATATAACTCACAATAATAGCTTGTTAATACTGAAAGAATCAAGCTGTGTTTTTAAGAAGAACATTAAGCAGCTGTTTCCAGATGAAGGGAGTCTGTAAATCAGAGTAAATTGTTTTTATCCATGTTTGACTTTCATTAATTAAATGTTTTACAGACATAAAGACTTTGTGAACCTCATGTTTACTACAAAATTTAGTAAGAACAGCAACTTCATATAATTTCTCAACCTACCTTACAATATGAGACTATGATGTTTAATAATTAAATACTAAGTTTGGTTCTTGCCCAGCTTTTGTATTAGAAGTTATGCTGAAAGACACCATAACTACTTTAGAACTTTCAATTTTGTTTTTGCTGCAGATCCTTTTAAGCTCTATTGACTCCTGTGCAGTGCAGAAGATCTGAAAATTTAGGACTAAACTGAACAGTAACTGTTTGTTGCCAAGAAATGGTATAAAAAGCGTTTTCTATGACATCATACAAAGAGAAATGCACCTACTAACTCACAAAAAACTTGGATTTCACTAAGCAATTCTCAGTCCATCATACTTTCATATCAGTTTACATATGATATTCAAATTATTCATGCACCTCTCTTTTCCCTAGCTATTAATTTTTTTTACTAGAAAGACTAAACAACATAAGCAATATGAAAACATGTGTGGTAGTTGAACAAGGCTGTCATTTGCAGTTGCAGTAAACCAGCTTAACCCGGAAATCATGCCATTTACACAGGTTCTTTCAGTTGAAAGTTTGATTACAACAGAGCCAAATGATCTGCTAGGATTTCAGATTATTGAGTGATTCTGTTGTTGATGGTCTAGGAGGGTACTTGTGAATGAAAATGACAATACGACGCATTTTAATGCTTTCTATAAACACCTAGTTGTATTCAATATCAAGGAAGATACTAAGCTGTCCCTAATTCCCACCTGCAATTAGTCTAAACAAGAGGCACTTTTCCTTTGGTCAGGTGTTTGGGAAGCTGCTCAGGGGTCACTTCACTTACTGAGCAAGTGGATTTTACTTTTTTTTTTTTTTAAAAAATTTTCTGAATAGTACAAAAATACTTCAGGATAATTACACAGATTAACCAGAGAGATGTGAGACATATATACATAGCTCAAAGTATACGTGAGGAAAATCAAGTGTATTTCACATAAATACATAGATACATACACATACATATGCATTTATGTCTATATATACAAATAATCTTATATATATATTACAAAGCTTGTAACTTCATCCTTTTCTATTCTTACGTGGTAATTACATGTCACTTCAACAGCAGGCCACTAAAAACATGCTTAGTGTTAAAGAATAGCATTCACTTGTGCTAAGCATAAAGTAACTATAGGATTAGTACACATTTGCATGTAGGTAGAGTTGCAGAAATGTGCACTGTGATGTGATGAAGGAATTTAATAATTTCTAGTTATTTTCATTTCTCTCTCACTCTTTTTTTTTTTTTTTTTTTTTTTTTTTTTAAATGTACTTCCTCTTACAAAGCACTTAGCATTATTACAGAGATTGCAATAATTTTCTCTGCTGAGTACTGGGATCACAGAACACAATATCTGTGATGCTCTAAGCTGCTTTAGAAAATGTAGGAGCAGCTGTGGAATCCCCTCATCAAAGGAGGGCTGTAACAGGTGCTGGTCTAAAGACATTTTCTACCTCAGAAGATGGATGGCAGAAAATGCAGATGCTCCTTTAAAAGGCAGAAGACAGCAATTACTGGATGGGTTCTGTTCAGCAGTGACTCTATGCTTTAAGGCAACCTACAAGCATAATTGGTCTTGCATGCTCTCTCTCTTTTTGATGAATGTATAGTGCAAGAGGTATCTATAAAGCTGACAGTAGCTCTCCATTTCTGCAGAATACAAAGTTCTTTTTTTTCCTGCACATACCACAACTGAATATAAGACAGGTTCAGTGACTATGATCACTCTGTAGGCTATTTGCTTGTTAAAAGAAATAAAGGGCAAAACAAACAAACAAACAAACAAACAAAGCAAAACACCCTCATAATGTAGATTATGCTGCAAATACAGGATGCATTCAGGCAATCCAGCTAATCCACACTCTCAAGACATTTTCAATATGCTCTTGGGTATGTAAGCCTCAACTCCAAAATATCCTAAGAACTCTGCTCCTAAACCAGTACACACAGTAATTCTCCATCTGGGCAAGATATCTTTCAAACTGTGCTGAGCTCAATACCATGGACTACATTGGGCTTACATGGCTGCAGCCTGTGGGAAGACCATGTGGGACTAGTTCAGGAAGGATGGTATCCCATGGAAGGAAACCCCACATGGATCAGGAACACAGAATGACCATGGAGGAATGGCAGAGATGAAGCAATCTGACTGACTGGCAGTCAGTTTCCTTTTCCTCTGTGCTGCTCAAGGGGATGAGATAGAAGAGGCTGGATGTCGGAGGGAGATGGTTTTAATTTGCTTTTAGTTCTCACTGCTCTAGTCTGTTACCAACAAGCAACAAATTACATTAATCTCCCTATGCTGAGGCTGTTCTGCCCCTGGTGGTAATCAGTTAGTGATCTGCCTGCTTTTATGTTAACCGATGAGCTTTTTTCCATCATATTTTTCTGTTGTTCTGTTGATGAGGGGAAGTTGGAAAGCAGCATGGTGGAGTGGAGCTACATATTGGGGTTAAATCACTCCACAGGCTCACAGTGTTCTCCAAAAATTCAAACAGCACTAGTATTTATCTACCGATAGGAACAAGACAAAAGGTGATGATACACTGCAAGACTGTCCAGTAGGCTCAACTCAAACTTCCAGTGAAGCACAATCATTTAAAATCAATGTCAAATTAAAAGACAGAGGCAAATAAATTACTCTTCTGCACTGTAGCCTCAAAATTCCTGTAAGGCAGCTGGGATTTCAAAGCAGCAATTATTTCGCCACTCTGAAGAAGTGAATTTTTTCCTGATTATGCCACAGGGCTCCTACATAATGCTAGGAAACTTCTTACATTTGGCCACTAATTAAACTTCCAGTTTAATGCTCAAAGTGAGAAAATTGAGGCTGGAAAGTGCTGAGCTATACTTGAGGTTAGCTACAAAAGTTCTTTGAGTACATATTATGCTGTAACAATGCAAATATATTTGACAGAAATAAAAATAAATCAGGCCAGAGGTTTAAAGTTAGGCAACAGTCAGTGACTATAAATATCTCTGGCACCTTGTCTACCTTTATGTACGGTTGGGATTATTACACAGTTTTATCCTTCTGATGATAAATTCAGTATTATTTGTGAAACACTCAAATGTTACAGTTGAGAGCATGACAGATAAGCACATGAGACAAACTAATATTTTTTTTATTCAATGCTGGGCTTCAGTTGTATGAATTTCCTAAGATCTGGTAGCACACACTGAATAAAGAAGATAAAAGAAATGCTGAATAGCTTTATTAAGAACAGATACTCTATGTAACCAGATAGTTACAGTTGTACTTTAGTACTTAGGCACACGAGGGATAAATTTATGTTACAGTGACAACCTAGCTTTTTACTCCTTTTTAACATTGGCTTTGTAAGCCTAATCTTTTCAAACAGATGAAATATATGGGCACATACTTAGACATTTTATTTCTAAACATTTTAAAATTGCAAAACAGGAACAAAATTATTTGTGAAATTTTAAACTGAAATTTTAAAAATATGTATGGAAAGAAAGAAAAAAACAAAAACATCTCAGAAAGAAGAGAGAAATTGGTAAATTTGTTGGGAGTCAAGACACCAGAAACTCTGGAATAGAGGAAGTTTCTTGTCATTTATTGTTTGAATACTGGAAGTCTTACGATTCTCTCTGCACTTCTGTCCTTCTGTATCCTACCTACGCTATCTAACCACTTCATAAGAACAGAACTTTATTCTCTGGATGGAGCGGCTGCTTTCCTGCTACTATGGTTAATTAGTTGTTTTTGTTCTGGTTGCTGTTAAGTTTCTAATTAGCTGTTCCAGATACTTTTTTTGTGCGTGCTTTTCTTCCCTCAGGCAATTCTAAAACATCTCTACACAGGTCTATTCACTTGTCAGATGGCATACTGTCACTGCTTTGAGGGATCTTTCCAATGAGCTGATACCCCTGATATCTTTAATGATATACCTTAACTTGCCATATTTTTTTTTGCTCATTAGTAGTTCAGTAGAGGCACCAAGAGACTCTCCAACCATAATATTTCATTATAATACAATGAACGCTATTACACTGCATAAAATTGAATTCCATTTACAAATAGGGAAAAAACCTATGTAATTTTGTTTCTGCTATCTCTAACACACAGTAAAGGACTTGAAGAAGCACCACATAGATGTCATTCAAGTTTACAATTACTGGCTGCTAACATTCAAAGTCTCTAACCTACTGAACCATCTGCTTGGGCAAAAAGTCTTTCTGCAAAGGCACTTGGACCAGAAAGTCAGTCTGTCCTGGATTTATTTAGCTGTAACAGACAGTATTTTTAGAAGGACAAGCTGAGTGTTAACATCAACAACAAAATGCAATGACACATTTTTAAAATAATCTTCTAAGAAAGACTAATTTGTGCACTTCTCCATTCATTTTTAATCTGGCCCTTACCATTGAAATCTGTTGAAACAAAGATGACATATAAGCCCCCATAAATACATCGGAGATGTGTAAAAACTGCAGTATTTCTATAATACACGATCTATCCATATTTCTATTCTATTATATAGACCTCTGTACACATGAAACTCTTAACAATATTACCTGTAGAAGAAAACTTCTGAGTATTGTGAATATCTCTTTAGCAGAATTCATTCTATATAATGTAACTGTTGCAGTGATGGGCATTGCAATGTTGCAATGCATTGTGTTCATCTCACTATTCTAACCATGACTCTCCTTCCTCTGGGACACATACTCCAAAAGCAAAGCCCTTATTTGTGGTGTGGAGTGCCCTAGGAACAATCTCTTTCTAAGAGATTGTAAGAGAAACATGGAATTTTAAAAGCCATATGCTATATCTTCTCTGAAATTCTACCCAGTAGTTTGGTCCCTCAAATAGGTTAGCTAAGTACTGCCAGAAACATTCTGGTCTTCTGTAATGAAAGGAAGTCCACTCACTGAGGGTAAGGCGTATGCCAGAATACCAGATGCTACCCATGGATCAGGCATCAGCATAACATTGCCTACTTTTCAACAAGCGCACTATAGAAATCTATTTCTGCATTTTAGCATCACCAAACAATAGAGTATTCTCAAGGGGTTCTCATGCTTTTAAGTGGAAAGTGTTTTTTTCATACAACATTTTAATGATGATAGTTATTTTTGCTATCCACAGTTATGAATCCACAGATCAATTACCCTTAGATTATGGTGTTAAACATAATTCATTTTCATAATTAGACATCTATCTCCCTTTAAGCTGAATGGAGAAAACCTTCAATCTGCCTGACCTAAAGGAGAAAATGAAAAGATCGTTTCATCTACACATATTCCTGTATGACATTAGTTCAGTAGAGCAATTATGCAGGTCAAGACCAGAGCTTTTCAGTATAGAAAAAGAAATGTAGGGACAAATAGGCAAAATTAGGTAAAGCAAGGCAATTATATTGAAAGCCTTACTGTCCAGGTAACTTGAACTGTTGTGGGTGTCAGCACAACGGGGTTATGCAGGCGTACAATGACGTCTCCCAGTTCCTTCTGGACTTGCCTGTGATCCACACCTTGTGCTGGTGGACTGATATCTGCCAGACAAAACAAACACATGAAAGCATTATTTTAACGAGAAAATATGCATGACAATTGGAATTACTGAATAGCTTAATGACTTGACTTAAGCACCCTCTTACAGCAGTGTTTTTAAAACAATAGAGTGCTAAGCTTCAAATGTGAACTACCAAACATGGCAAGTAACAAACTAATCATCCACCTTTGGCCGCTTAAGAAATCGGGAAAGAAAAATACATTAAAATGATTATTCAGAGTTGATAGTAATGCTTTCTCAAATCTCGCAAGTGATGAGAGAGATTCAATTATTCACTAGTTCTGCAATGTTCAGATAATAATAATGTCAGCCAGATATCTGGAACCAAACTGCCTAGCATAATTTAAGAAAATGAACAGGTTTTTAACTTTCCTGGAGCATACATGACACTTAGTTATTATATGTTTCCAAATTGTCACTAAACTTTCCCTCCTTATATATACCATGCACACGAGAAACCAAATGCAACAAATAGCAATTTTTTTTTCAAAGTGACTTTTCCCTTTACAGATAAGATAATGAAATCTAGCACAAATACGAAAAGTAAAAATTTATTAAATCAAAACGATTGTGATTTCATGAAAGATCAATAAAAATAAAAACACTTTACCATGGAAATTTTCTTTTCAAGAGTATGCTAAACACTCCTTCAAAGAGAAGGGAAAAACTATTTCTTCTAGTAAAAATAAGGAGTTTGATCACTTAGTATAAAGGTCTATAGAAAACTACGATTCTACCTCCAAGCACCACATGTGGTCCTTGTACCTAGTTCTTAAAGATCTCATTTAGGTTACTGCATTTTGGCTACTCATTTTGGATAAACCAAAGGAAGCTGTATTACCATCCATAAACAGCAAATATAAAGTATGTATCAGAAAATGAAGGAGATGTACAATGTGAATATCTTCAGTATGCCTTTTTAGTGATAATTCTTAGATATTGCCATTTTTTGTTACACTGCATCAAAAAAAGAATGTTGGTCTAAAACTGTTCATTAGCCAATACTTCCCTGCATCTCCCTTCCCTTTACTCCAGACAGAGATAAAGGTAATTTCTAGGAGACAATGAAGTTTGGACACATTCAGTGGCTCCTTCAAAGATCTTACAATGCCACTCCTGTCATTGTTCATACTAGTTGTCTATCTGTAAATAGATATTCCTAAGCAGATATACATGTATTGATTATTTCTGTTTCAATTTGTTGTTAATTTGTCCAGAAAGATACAAGCACAGATTTTATTCTAAAAAGTCTGATACATTATAGCCAGGCCTGCCTACACATTTTTGAATTCTGCTTGGTTTTCTCATGGGACTCATTAGCCAAAACCACTTTCCGTCTTTTTGGATAAATCAAATGTACTCAGAGAAGAAAAAACACACTTAAAAGCCCTCTTTTTCCCCTTTGATGTTCTTAGGGTATGTGAGTATGTTGTATTTGACTTTGTCTTTCTTTTTAACCTAAATATTATTGAGAAGAAACAATAATGCTTTTAGAAATGAAGCACTTAAATATGACAACAATATCTGAATCGCAGGCCTTCAGATTTTGAAATAAGCTTGATTCTGGTAATCAATACCTCAACTTCATAATCCTGGATTTTATGGGTTCATTGCTACCAATAAACGATAGAAACACATGCTTCTACTGATACTCAAATGCAGATCGCTCCATGGGTCTCCAAAAGGAATATAAACAAAAAACAGTTGTCAACAAGAGTGAAGGAGCTTATCTAGCAAATCATGTCTATTCAAAGTGACTAACAAATAGAGAGATTCAATAAAATAGTTCTAAGACAGCAACTCAGACTGGTTTGCAGAGCATTCATTTACACTACTATTCATAGAATCTGTGATCCTTGATAAAAATTTACATATATCTATCAGTGCCTATATTTGAAGTTAAATTATGCTGTAGTATACAACTGGCCAAATACTTACATTCCCTTAGTGAATAAGTCATTTCTATATAGTGTTTCTTTATGAAATATATTTTATCATAGAAAGAAGTACGTAAAACTCAAGGAAATAACATGGATTAATATCAGTAAGAAATTAATGTAAGATGTACATGTGGAATTCTGTTTATTCATAATTCATTTGGAAACACATTTATACATGACGGTCACGTGCAACGTCACACAATGAAATATTCACATTACTAGAGACTCCTAGTGGGAAAGCAGTTGACCTACCCATAAGCAAATGTTGGCATAATAAAATCATGACTCATGGAAAAGCAGCTCAAAAAAGATATCCTAATTAAAATTAAGAGATCTCTAAATTTAAATTGGTGGTGTATTTTCTCTAAGTTTATTTTACAGCTTCCAGTGAACTTTCTACTAGTAGATAGTAATTTAAATTGCAAGGATATGATTATACATAGTTTCATACATGATTTTAGATAGTTTCCTTGAAGTGCTTTTTAATACATGATCTGGTCTGCTAATAATCCAACCAGTAAGTCAAATCTTTTCCTACAGCAATTACTGATTTCTCTGTCCTGATTTGACAGAAGTCATTCAAGGTAAGCCTTTTGAAAGCCCCTTATTGTCTACTTGTAGTTCACTGATGAAAATATGCATAAAATTATACTACTTGCCTTTTGCTATGCTTATTACCAGGAAATAAAACGCCAGATATTAAAGCTGCAAAAGACACCTGTTGCAAATTAGTATTATATAGTATGGTTATAGCTGCTTCTCTCTTCTTCAGTGGTCGCTGTGAACAGGCTTTCCTGCATGTGTCAGCTTCCTCTGTCAGCCCGAATTGAATTCAGGCATAATTAGAAATCACATCAAAACATTATGCTAATTTTCAATTGATTTTATGATTTAATTTCATTAAACTGGAGGTTACCAAAGAAGCTATAAATCCTGTACATGTTTCAGTGTGCTTGACTGCTAAACAGCTTCTGGAAATGGAAGATGCAACACATGCTGTAGCTAATTAAAAGACATGTTTTTACTGAAATCAAATTGCTTGTCAGTATGTCAGATAAAAAGTCTTCACTTGACATTCAAATGCCAAATAAAGTTGTATTTTTAACTAAGTGATAAGTTATTCAGACTAAAGGCTGGTGCAAAGAAAAACATAAGTCTTCTTATCACAACAGGAGAGTAAGAAAGAAGAAAAGTTGCAATACTCAATGGACAGTGAAGCCATGAAATCCCTCCTCAACTTATTCCTTCAGCTTTTCAAAAAACGTCTCTTTCTCCTTTTACAATAATGATTTGTATTTATTATTGCTATTAATATTTTGAGGAGGATATATTATATTATAAGATATAATATATATATATAATATTATATATATATATAGGATATATAATAATATATTAAGGACAGATTTATTCAGGAATAGACTGGAATGAGAGGCTGGATCTAGTGGCTATGTGATAAAGCAATACCACCCCATTCATTTCCTTTTTTCCATTCAAGACCTACAAAGAACATAGTTCCAATTACACATGCTGGAGACTGACCCAGGATGCACAGGCACTCCCACACAGTTTTCTAACTTCCGTAAACAGGGATAGATAATCTCAATGTAAATTAACCGTGAGAGGAGCTATTACTTTGAAAATGAAGAAATCGTGATTTAAAAAAGATGATTAATTCCTGTACCTCAATATGCTTAATGCAAAAGTACATTCTTGAATGAAGTACTGAAGCAATATGTTCTTAAAGCCAAAAAAAAAACATGCTGTGAAGTGAAATTTGTTTATGGCAGCTGTACACATTTAGAGCAGAGTATAACATGAGCAGATTTTATAGTCATCAAACAGTCCTGAAACAAGAGATGGAGGATCACAGCTATCAATTGTATCAGTAGCCTACAAATAAGGGATTTCCTTTCAGTCTTCCCTCCGGGTTTATTATACAGTGAATTATGAATGCAAAAATTCAGAAATGCTGATATAAATTGAAAGTCTATACATTGCTCAGAATAGCTTTGAAATACTCTCCATCATACAGATGCCTTAATTTATATGAATAACCTGCACAAATGTTGGAGTAGATTTACCAATATGCTATGGACATTTTTTGCATTTCTTTATGTATTAATTAGTATTAATACTAATGCAAAACAAGGTGTTTTGCCTGTCTGGCTTTTGTCCTTATTATGACAGTGTATCTCTGCTAGATAATGGAGATGAATTAAGAATTGAAAATAGAAAGTAAGGATACAACAGAAGAGGGCATGTTCAGAAAAGTTTGAGTGCCATCAAGAAGCATACCTACAATCTACAACCTGCAAATTAAAAATATGCCAAGGCACTGGAGAGCTCAACTATCCTTAGCTTTCTCCTAAATTCCAGATTAATAAAGCAATTTGGAGACATTGGACTGTCTTTATTAGTTAAGTTGTATTCAAGATTCCTTCAGTCAGAGTGATAACATAAAATGGACAAACCTAATGGTCAATTTTCAGTTTCTTTTTTTTTTTTTTTTTTAATTTTAGCTCAAGCATGTAAGCCATAGTAATTACTCTTACCTTGTGTTCGGACAGGGTCTGACATAGGGCTGGGATCACTCAGACCTTGTGAATTGATAGCTCTCACCATAAACAGGTAGATTGTATTGGGACGCAGTCCTCTCACAGTGTAGAGAGTGGTCTTCACGTGGTTAGCCACTGTTTGCCAACTATTGCTCACAGATTGACTGCAATAAGAAAATGTTGAAGATTATAGACTAACACATAAGAAAACAAGGAAATAAAAGGGAATCTGCAGGGAAAAAAAATAGTAAGAAAAAGACAAAAATAAGATTTTATAGTTTTAGTTAACAAAAAACTTATAAAAAAATGACAGAGCTTTCAAAGTATTTCTCCTTTCACTAAAAGCAAAAGCTTTTTCTATCACTCTAGCAAACACCTGCAAAAGGAAAGTGTGGAAAGCAGCAAAGGAAATTTGAATGATAAATAGGCCAATCTTAAACATAAACCTTAGAAAAGAAAAAGATGTTAAAAGAATAAATTTCTATGTTGTTAAGTAAATTATGTCAACAGCTGTCATTAGAAAAAAAAATGCTTGCACTACATTCTTACTCAAAGTTAACAAAGAATCTTCTGAAAAAAAGCTTGTAAATTAAGAAAACTATATGAATATTCTTTATGTCACTACATTTTCATTTGAATGGTAATATAGTTAGATTACAATCCACCATATGAAGACATTTCAGCTGTAATTGTTAGAATTGCTTTTAATAAAAATCCTTGGCTCCTGTAAAACTTCTTGATGGCATGCCATAAAAGCTTATACAAGGTGAAATATCACAAAAGTTTATAGACAAAATTTGACTTTATTCTGCTTTTTTGTACAGAATTGACCAAAAAATGTAACATCTTGAAAAAAAAAAAAAAGAAACTGCTATTTCCATTTTGTTTCTATTGTTTCATTCATTTAATGCATTAAGAAAAGTACAAGTCCCAGAACAAAATCAGCAATCAGCAATCCACAATAATTGGATTTTGTATATTAATGTATGCAGATAAAACATTATCACCATAATGTTTTAAATTTGTAAGCATATAATTTGATAAATTCCTGCTAGAAGATTAATTAAAAGATAAACTATTATTATTGGTCATTTTTTGAATATGTTGATGCAGAAAAGCATGTAAGAAAGTGCACACTCATGCAGAATACTACTCTTGTAATACACATGAGGGATACAACTCATGCTTAAACAAACTTGCTGAATTGGGGCCCAGGAGTTCTTTCCTACAACGCATTAAGTGCTGCTGTGTGGAATAGAATAGCTGGATCCTCTTCAACTTCAGGCTGCATGATGAAATCCTGAATTATGAACACCAGCCTTTTCAGTTAAAAGTTTTATTCCATCTAAAACAGTTAAATGCAGAATTTTAAAGTTCTTTAACTATTTAATGGTGCTGTTTTAACAAGAACAGGAGAAGAAAAACACAGACTGATTTAAAGGTTGCCCATTAGTTTTCAGTTTGTTTGCATTACAACAGACTAAGTAACTCAAGCCCAAATTTTTTGAAATACAACATTCCCAGGGTGATCATTAGAACTAAGAAAATAGTAACAAATAGTGAGTACATTGTCCATTTATGTTTCTACTGACCTGAAGAAAAAGTTAAATGCTTCACTACTTCACGACTTAAGAAAATGTGATGACATATAAAAAAACAAAACAAAACACTTAAAAAGTAAGAATCAATGCCTGCCATTGGAGCTAAATCTTTTACTGAACTTTTAGCGATAAATGTAGAAACCAGAAGAACACCACAATACCAGAACAGCTGGTACTAGGATTTAAGCAAAATTAGACAGGAAGGAAATTAAAGTAGAATAATTCACATACCTAAAAGCTTCAATGATATATGCACTAGCTGGTAGGCTTCCGGGGGTCCCTGGTTGCCAGGACAGGGTGACACTGTTCTTAGTTACATCAGTGACCTGAGGTTTGGATGGTGGCCCAGGAAGGTCATTTATGTCATAACTTTTACTGACTGTTGCTCCACCCAACTCTGCAAGGAGCAAATGTAAAATAATTACTTTTTGTTGTCAATTAGATAGTTTGACCAAAGTAGAAGGTTAAAAGGAAAAGCATGCCAAATATCTGCATAATCAGCTAAATCAGTGCTTTTAATTTGTTAAGAATTAAGTCAACTATTGTATTATCAGGTATATTTTTTTAGAAAGAACTATCATTCCCTACATACACATTCTAGGAAAAAAAACCCACAAAACTCAAAAGTTTATATAAAAAAAAGAAAAAAGAAGTAACAGAAAAAACATGTTTTGTTCGTATTTACATAAAATGTCAGAGCATCAGCTACTAGAACTCTGAGAAAATTCCTATATGCAGATCAATTCCAGTGGTAGCAATGAAGTCTGAGATGTGAAGAAACAAATCCTTCCCACTTAAAACCTTCTCTATTTCACACCTAGCATTTCTAGAAGACACTATTTGACTCATAAGGCTCTATTTTACACTATACTTTCATTTTGTGCTATCTGAAAATGGCCTCTGCATATTGCTTACCTGTCACATCCAGAACAGCACTCCACGATGTTTCCCCACTTGAACTTGTTGCAACGCAAGTGTAAGTTCCAGTATCAGACAGCTAGACATTAAGAACATGTAAAACAAGTTTTACCTTTCGGAATCATATGACAGAATTTATTCTAATTTTTTTCCCTATATATTTATTGAAAAGAAAGACTTATTTTACACTTTACAACAGCCTAGAAGGCACCAGATATTTGAAAATAATAATTTAATGGTGGCTTACTTTTAGAGGACTAAAATAAGATTGTTTTTAATACTTTTCTAATTTTAATTTTCATATTCTTAATTGTATCAGTGAAGTATGTAAATGCTACAGAAAAAACGTTTCAGACAGTGTCAATCTTTTTATTGTTAAAAAATCCAGCTGAAATCAGCAAACAATACAACAACAATTTTTCCTTAGAGGATGAAAGCTCACAGTTCATTATTCCACGATGACAGAGAGATACTCTCAGGAAGTGGAATAGTCTCAGGAAGGCTATTCCATCATCTTATGGTTTTATGACAGATGAAGACATATTTATACAGGTCATCAACACAAAAGATCTTAACAAGGGTTATCTCTACACACAGTCCTCCAAGCAATTTTAAAACCGTACTGTTAAACCAGATCATACACCATGCTTACCTTTCTTCTGTATCACATGAAATTTTATTTCAGTCTTGCAAAGCAGTTTGGTAGCTAAACACTCTAAATTGTGATTCCTATGTCAGTTCATATAGTCCAAATTTATTTTTGGAAAGATTTTTAAATTATCCCATCAATATTAATCTCATTATTGTTCTTATGAATTGTTGTTTTACTGGAAAATTTGCCATGTATTTTACTATTCCTTACTTTGATTTAAAGTAAAGATTTATGTGACAAGAATTAGAGAAGACAACAGAAGTGGATGGAAAACTGTGACTTTGCAAAGTACAGAACATCCAGAAGAGTTGTCCTACCACTATGTATAAAGAATGGTAATCTGGAGATTGAAGAAGAGGGAAAATGCTGAGTCTAGTGATAAAGGAGAAGAATTACATTCACCATCAGTTGATTTAATGAAAGTAGGGCCACATTCAAGAAGGTTTATGGGACTTTAAGGGATTATAATTTGTGATCTGGAAAACACAGGTTGGAACTATAACAAATGGTCATACACAACTCTTTGAAAAGAGTGTAAAAACAAATTAGTGAGATGTTCCTTAGATTATTGTTTACACATAATTTAATTGATTTTTAATTATGTACTGTTAGAATTTTGTTGGCATTTTCTTCCAATAGACTGGGACTATGCCATTCTTAGGGGAAGAAAGCAACCAGTTAATGACAGTTTATCAAAAAAAGCATAACTTGAATTCTGCCATGAAATATAAGGAATACTTAAACTCCTCTGTCAGTGTCTCGGAGATTCAAAATACAGAGATCATAGAATAATAGTATGGTTTGGGTTAGAAAGCTCCTTTAAGGTCAATCTAGTTCCAACCTCCCTGCTATAGGAAGGGACATCTCCCATTAGACCAGGTTGCTAACAGCCCCATTCAGCCTAGCCTTGAATGCTTCCAGGGAGGGGGCACCCACAACCTCACTGGGCAATCTGTTTCAGCATCTCAAAACCCTCACAGTAAAGAATGTTCCTAATATCTAGTCTAAATCTATGCTCTTCCAGTTTAAAGACATTTCCCCTCATCCTATCACTATGTGCCCTTATAAAAAGGCCCTCCCCAGCTTTCCTGCAGGCCCCCTTCTGGTATTGGAAGGCCGTCATAAGATCCTCAAGGAGCCTTTCCTTTTCCAGGCTGAAGAGCCTCAACTCTCTCAGCATGTCCTCATTGATGAGTGTTCTAGCCCTCTGATCACCTTTCTGGCCCTCCTCTGGACCTGCTAACTAAATGAGAAAGATTCTTGAAAAGAGACAGATTTCTGGAGGAGGGAGCCTTACAGCATTCTGAAGTACTGTATTCTGTTTTGCTTCTGAGTTTTTGTGAAATCTACGATTCTTCATTATGTGATAATTGAGGATGCTGTGGTTCTCAACTTCATTTGTGTCCCACCATGACAGATGGTGTATGGCATATTCAATGAAGTATGTGGTATACACAACAGACTAACTTGCAGAAGGCTAATTCAACATACAAAGCAAGCTGGAAGTATGGTGAATTACCTAACTTCCAGTCTGCAGACAGATTAGATACAGACATATTCTATTGATAATTCAATGATTTATACTTTTTTTTGGTGCTTTAGTGGAGAAAAAAAAAACAACAGGGAAGGTCAATGGAAAAGTGTTGTTATTCAGTATAATAGTTTTCTTCCTTAGTTAAAGCAGACATTTAAATATGGCATAGTACATTTTTACATATCAGAAGGAAGATTTTCACCAGTCTTGACCTTGACCTGTCTAAAATGGTACTGAGTGAACGACGTATGCAGGTTTCTAGTTATCCTCCAGGGTAACTGGATGATTGACTCATTATAAAAATCTCTGGGTTTACATTAATGATTGTTGCTCTTGGTTCACTATGATTTCTGCAGACTATTGAATAATTTGATTTACATACATAAAGAGATTAGTTACATAGCAGAAGAGGATAGTCTCAGAGGCTTAAATAGTAGAGGCTCATCTTTACCCATATCTCTATTTCTTTCACATTGATTATCAATTGATAATGATTAATAATTGTGAGGGGAGGAGATAAGTGAGAACTTAGGCTTGAGGATGAAGGTGATAAATGTTATTCTGAACATAGGCATGTAAATGTACTTGAGCTATTCTTGGGCATATTTGGGGGATTTTTTTGTCCTTAGGAAGTGTTGACAGTTCTTGCTGTAGTACATCTGAAAGAAAAGTTAAACACTCCTGATTTATATCTATATTTAATTCACAAAAATTGCAACCTACAGGAGAATTTTTTTTTTTTTTTTAATAGAATTGTGTAGTTTTGGATGGTAAGTTTGGCTTGAGCAGTGTACATTACTGTTATCAAGGGGTTTACAAGAAGTGTCCTTCTGAGCCTTTAAGGAAAATCAGTTACTAGTGAATGAGCCACTTACGGATCAATAAAAGCTTCATGTCTTTCAAAACCACACTCACTGTTAATATTGTTTCCTTTTATCCTTGCAAGCAATTTTTTTCATTTCGTTTACAGACACTGTGCATCTATCAGCAAAATAAATGCACTGGCACGATTCAGACCCTATTTTGTTATTTGTGTAGCTGCATGCAGACAGGTATCCCAGGAGCTTCTGCCTCATGGACACTCCACAGCAGCCCATCATCGATGCCTGAAAATTTGTTTGAAATCACTAAGCTTCCACCTTTAATTGCTGTTTTCTAACACTACTGGGGAATCTGGAGAATTCAAGCGCACTCTTTAATCCATCTCTACAGGAAAAATGCATTAACCTTCATGGCCTAAACCTGCCTTCAGCCCAGGGAGGAAGGATAAATTGTTTACTCAAGGAAAGCTAGTATAAATTTTTTAATAAATTCCATTTTGTTCCAAGGAGGTTAACAATTCATCTACAATCACTGATGAGATGGCACCAGAAAACAAAACTGCTGGTTACCTTGTCCCTAACAGCTACATTTATGGAAATTTTTTTGGATGACAAATCCATGTTCAGAAATTTATGCTGATTAAATTAAAAGGCTGCTGAAATTGTCTGTAAGTTCTTAACAAGTAAGGACATTATCTTAGTATTTTTCTAGACATACGCTTCTTCACATACACACAGAAAAGTGCAACACCTATTTAAACTGGTAAAAAAATAAAAACCCAAAGAAAGATTAGTGATACAGTGTTTGTCAACAAAGTCTGGTGTTATGCTATCCTGAATACTGCAAGATTTCTTTGCTGTACCTTCAAAGTATAATATTATCATATATATCAAAATGTAAATATTTTGATAGGCTCTTCATTTTGAACAGAAATTCTTCTGCATATGACTGCATGTATGTTACAGCATGAATTGTCATCTCCCATCCATAGCCTTATGAAATATCTGCAGCTAGCATAACATCAGAATTCATCAGCGCAACTCAAGACTGCCAAGACTCAATGATGGAGAAAGAGCATGGCAAAAGTCTTGATGGACTCCCTTGCTAGCACACTGGCTCCCTGGAAATAATGTTCAGGTGTTGAAAATGAATGCCTAACTTTTAATAGAATCGAAAGACCAATGGCTTCAGGGTAAGACTATCTGAAAGATAACCAGATCCTGTCATCTTACATGTCTACCCACCTGCCACTCATGCTTTATTGCAACATAAATAATTATATTTTCAAAGGATTTCTAGTAGTAGTATCTGTTGTTAAGTTGGCTCTTCTTTTTTCCCTTTACTACCACAATGACAAAGTACAAAATAATAAGATTTGTCCTTGGTAAATGCTGCATGGTAAAGGAGACAACTAAGTTAACTTTGAAGTCAGAAGACAGCAAGATAGTAGAGCTGCCTAAGGCGCACTACCAGCTTCATATTAGCCACATACTACTTGTAGCATTTGCTTTGTTATTGTTACTCACCCGCAGAGTTTTAATCTGAAGGGTTCCCTGATCCTGTATGGAAGTTCGAGGGTCTCTGCCCAGAAAAGTGAAGCCTTCTTTTAACCAGCTGATAACAGGAAGCGGGTCACCAGTAGCCTTGCACTTCAGCAGAGCTGTCCCATCCACTGCCAGTGTCTGATTGACAGGCCCCTGGAGGATGATGGGTGGAGGTCTATCTGTCAAGACTGAGCAACGACACATATATTGGCATTCGTGACTTTGACAGTGCTGTGCTACATTTAGATCCTTTGCTTGATCTTGTACCACTTTCAACAGATTGGTCTATGTTAGCCTCAACAGGGCTATGAACATTATTTTTGCAAGACTCACAGATGCATTTTGATATTTGTTCGGTATATTTGAAAACAGTTTTTGTATGGGCTCATTTTGCTACTGTAAGACAACACTTACATATATAAAAGTCTGCTAGCAAAGATCCTCAGATCCATTTATTAAGACACAGTGACAAGAAAGACTTAGAAAAGAACTATGCTGCATTTCTTATTTCATTCAATTTAGGAAAGCACTTACATTACATGTTTGAAAAAGCACAGGATTAAATCTCAGATCAAAATGTTTTTAATGACTTATCACATTTAAGGTCTACAAGAGAAAATCTGTCCAAGTTCAAAGTGAAACACTGTATGAATTTTAGCACAGGTACCAACCATATTCCTCATTCATTCACAACTTGTGAGTAGTCCATAGCAAAAATACCTAAGAGCATTAGAAACATTTAGTGCTACTTAAATGATAACTCTTTCCAGTGGAAAATATTTCAGACTTAATCAAGCCATTTAACAGAGTGCTTACCAGTTCATCTCGTCACCTTTTAAAGCAATGAACTCTGTTATTTTTTTCCTAATAATTTACATTTGCATGCTTGAAATGCTCCATAAGGAATTCTGTAACTAGTGAATTAGTGCATGACTGCATACAAGCCTCATTCCATGGTCAGTGGGATATCTTAAAGACGAGGTAAAATGCTCACGTTCGCTTTTCTTGAAAGAATAATTTTTCATAAATTATTATGCTGTTTATGTACAATTATGTTGTATTCTCACAGTCAACTGATAAACAAAGTATAACTCCGTGTTAATAAATAATGTATTTACACAAAATGAATGTGAAATGTTTGAATTGTAGAAGTAAAAAATGTTATAAAATCTGTACAAGAGAATCCAGCAAACAATTTTTATACATTTACTTGCTACATTGCTACTTTTGTAATCTTTGAACAATCTCACAGTACTAAGTATGACATTAAATATCGTAATAGACAGGATTAGCTCCTAGATGGCATAAAAATCAGACTGCTTCCACTAGTGTCAATTGAGTTTTAATCTTTTATTCTGAGAATCCGGATCATTACATTCCACACACAATGTCCTACTCTAACAATGAAGTGAAAATAACCTATTTGAAGAAATATGCTTTCTATTGTATTCAAGCTGTTCGAGATGCAAACCTCTAGAACCTTCAGTAGATTCAAAGTATTTTTGTTATACTGTTTAATAAACAGGAAATGTTAAGATTATGTTGGTGGCACATTTTGTAATTGTAATAATTGGTTATAAAACAAAAGATACAATGGATTGAATTATAGAAATTAGCAAGACTTGGAGTGTGAGTTTATCACATTTGTTGGAATTTAAACAAAAAAATCCAATGTCAATTCAGATTTTTATTAGCCCAAGAACTTGGAAGCTATTTTGAAAATTCTAAAATATTACCTGCTGACATTAGAGATAGGAAATGAAAAGATAGAATGCAATGCATTTTCATCTTGATATCCAAGTTTAATCTCATTAAGGTTCCTTATGATCACACAGTTCAGTTACTTAGTGAAACAAAAGTCCATCTCAGTTTATATGCACTCAAGCTCTAGGTATGCTGGCAGCGAATTCAAACTAAAATTTAAATTCAATGTACAGCAACTCTCACTTTTCTAGCTAGTAAAAAAATTAAGGAAAAAAACACCTTATTTTGCTAACTTTTCAATTGTTACTTCCTGCATCTAATTGCCTTTCATCTATGTAGCAACGTAAGTATTTTCAAAACCTACAGCATTTCAGATATTGTTCTTTGGCATGCAATTATTATTATTATTATTTTTTTTTTTTACAGCTCAAATGAGGAGCTCATAATCTTTTAAATAGCTTTGATCAATAATGTAATTGAAAGTCTCCTGGCCAGAAGGAATCTTCATTTTCAAGGGTGTTATGGGTGAAAGACCACTACAGGTTTCCATGACACTAAGGCTAAAGGTTAAATGAACACTTAGGGTTTCCACTGATCTGTGAATGACTATATTGTCTTCACAAGTCTGACTTGTAAATCTTCTCTAAAATGTGTGTATATGTGCTTGCATTCCTACTACATAGGTGTCACCCAAAGTAAGGACAGAGAACTCAGAGGTTTAGAAAGATATTGTAATAAGCATCCTTAAGAACAAAAAAATAACGAAAAATCTTCACAAAAGGGTAGGATTTTTTTTAGTTTCTTTAACACTATTGATTTTTTTATTTTACTTTTTTTTTTCTCCTGCTATGAAACATTTGTATCCATTTCACAAAACATTTCGTATGACAAAATCATATTTGCAAAACAAAACTCGAAGTAACCTCAAAATTAATTTCATTCAAAAACAACAACAAAGAACAACAACAAAAAAACATTTTGAAACTATCTTCCAGCAGCCATATATTCACAAGTTCTGGCAGTTTAAAAAATACCAGATTGCTTTTTTGATAAAATGGAGCTTAAATTTTGAGCGGAGTACGAAAGCAAATGTTACTTGCTAATAAACAGTGTATTCCCTATAAATGCAATTTGGATCAACTAAAATTATGTGCAAATTTAGGTGGAATTTGGTCAAATTACAAAATGAAATTAAAAACAGAGAATGACAAAGGAAAATGAGACACAACTCACAGAATTCTTATGATGAACACTACTACGTTAGAGCAGAGTGCTCTCCTGACAGGTGGGAATTATAGAATCATAGAATGGCTTGGGTTGGAAAGGACCTCCAGGATCATCAAGTTCCAATCCCCCTGCTGCATGCACGGCCACCAACCTCCCCATTTGATACTAGACCAGGCTACCCAGGGTCCCATCTGACCTGGCCTTGAACACCTCCAGGAACGGGGCATCCATAACCTCTCTGGGCAGCCTGTTCCAGCACTTCACCACTCTCATAGTAAAGAACTTCCCCCTGACATACAACCTAAATCTTCCCTCCCTCAACTTAAAACCATCTTCCCTTGTCCAGCTGTTATCTACCCTTTTAAAGAGTTGACTCCCCTCCTGTTTGTAGGCTCCCTTTAGGTACTGGAAGGCTGCAATGAGGTCACCCCACAGCCTTCTTTTCTACAAGCTGAACAAGCCCAGCTCCCTCAGCCTGTCTTCGTAGGGAAGGTGATCCAGCTGTCTGATGATCTTTGTGGTCCTCCTCTGGACCCTCTCCAACAGCTTTCTGCCTTTCTTGTACTTGGGGACTCCAGACCTGGATGCAGTACTCCAGATGGGGTCTCACAAGGGCAGAGTAGAGAGGGACAATCACCTCCCTGTCTCTGCTGGCCATCCCTCTTCTGATGGAGCCCAGGATACTATTTGCTTTCCAATCTGTAAGAGCACACTGCTGGCTCACATTAAGCTTTTCACGCATCAAAAAGCGAAAAGGGAAAACAGAGACCATTCCTACCATTCCTTCCTCTACCTTTTTTTTTTTTTTTTTTTTTTTTTTTTTCCCAGAAGCTTCACAAGGGGACATTTGGAAGTGTCACAGTTGCTATAAACTACTTAATATACATTTAATCAGAGATAGGAATGAAGGTGGCCAGATTTGCAGGTGGCTGAACTGTGAGTGATATCAATTACTTATTCCTATTTTCTTTTAAGAGACATACCCCAGCATATTCAATAGATCCACAGTTAAAAAATTGCATTGCAGGCTGGGAAAAATGGCTTAAATTTCTTTTCTAAATCATTGTTGAGCATCCTAAAACATTTCATTCTTATGTTGTCAGAGAAATCTACTGCAGGATGTTAAGCTTGATCCTCTATCCAGTCCTCATCCCAAACAGCAGCTGTTGGGTAAACTGTAGGCCCACCCTACAGCTGAGCAAACAGTTGTCAAATTTTCTATTAATATATATAAATAATGAAATTTAAATAAAGATAGGTAAGCAGATACTGGAACTTTCTTCAAAATATTCTGTGCATGGCTGATAAATCTATGGAATAAATTAAAAATACACTTCATTCTTATCATGAATACACACACAGTTCGAGAGAAGCGCTTGCTTTATTTGCATGATATGTCATTTCAAGATTCCAATCTGCATATTCGCTTCTTGAGTTTGAAAGGAGTGCTAAGATTTGATATTGCTTTTCCAGATGTGCATTAGACAGTAGATCGTATTATAGCCTTTCAAGACAATATAAGATTTGAATTTCAAATACACTATGGGCTCTTAGCATCGTCCATAATCAGCAGAATTATCACTCAACTCAGCATATTTCATCACAGCTAGTAATCTCTTCTCATGTGAACACTTGAGTTAAAAATATTTCCAGTAAAGACTTGTAAGTGCAAAAATGTAACAACTGAAACACTGCTATATATGGTATAATTAAGCACTTGTTTTTCTGCACATGACATATGTTTTCATTCTGTATTGGAACTTCAATTGGATCTAAATTACCCTGGATCAAACAAAAATGTGTTCAAAATGAAAAAGATGGCTCGCCACTATTATTAAATCATTAACCAAACAGAAAAATTCTGGGCTATGAAGTAAAACTGGAATCCCCAGCCAAAAACTGGGACATTAATGCTTAAGTGTATAGCTAGCATGTACAGCATTTATCTTTTATCATATTTTTAAAATCAATAGATTTCCCTTCTGATAAAGATCTCTAGCTTCCATAACTTCTGCTCAACATCAACTAAAACAGATTAGTTAGACATTTATGGTTAACATCCTAGCTGAAAGCAATTAAAAAATATCTGTGATCTAATGGTATGTTCATGTATATAATCTCAGTTTCACAATATTTTGTTGGCACTTTTCTCCTGACCTTACCTGCCCTTTGACTCAAGGATGAAATGGTATTTCTATAAAGCAACCCTCCATTATTTTGTAATGATCACACTGACACTAAGTTCTGGGAAGCATTTCAAGAACACAGGCCTTGTATTCCTTCAGCAGCAGAGCTCAGCAAAGGAGAAAGCATGTCACATTAAATCAGAACTAATTATGATTAAGCTTGCATTTTAGCATGGACATCATTATGAGCTTTCTGTTAACTTTTTAAGTAAACTACTAAAAATTCCAAACAGATCAGGCAGGATTTCTTTTTTTTATCTCATACAAGAAATAGATAAAGATGGACCACAGGTTTTGGCTGTCAAAAGGAAGAATTTTCATCACTGATATCCTTGAACCTGATTTGATCCTCTCGGCCCATGTTGCAGTAAATCTGTACAGCATCAGCAGGTGCAACCATTAACAGCTCAGTGCCCTTCTAGCCAATGTTTGCGTGTTCTATTTATTCCAATCACACTCACGGCACTGAATCAGGCAGTGCTATGGACAGATATTAAAAAATACTGCCTTTCCATTAATTTTAAATGACCTTTTAATCTACATTTAAATTCGAATTGAATGAAAATGCATCATTTTGTCATAGATCATGACAGAAAGGACTTAAAGAGATTGCAGAGCGAAGGTTAGCCTTTAGTCTCCAGAAACTGCTTTAGCAAAAAGCAATATGCTTGTAAAGATGCAAGGATAAGGCAGAAATTATCTCCCCTTGTCATAAAAATATAGACAGCTTTTGGAAAACTAAGAAAAGGCATCAAATTAATGCTCAGACCTCTATAACATGTGCCTGAGCCTCTCTACCTGTCATTTGTGATGAATACGCTCTTATGAAAAGTCAGATTATTCAGAATTAGACATCTTTTCAAACTTTCATGGTGCAGGCAGGTCTCTAAGGGAACCATAAAAGTAGACCTCTGCATATAACAACAGTTTTAATGGCAAAAATTCATCAAAGTCTGTCAGGAGAAATTTAATGATTCCGTTAAGATAAGGAATAATGATGCAAGGGAATGCCATGGTCTCCTAGCGTTAGAGGAATTCTCTTGCTGTTAACATTAAAGGATGTAAACTGCCTTCTAGCCACAATAAGATGAAGAGGGGTATCAATAGGATTTCTGACGCATGTAAAGGGTTGATGTTTGTACACAGACCAAGGTAAACTTCAAGGCATGATAAGATTCAAGCCCAAAATTCTGAAAGTGAAAGCATCATCAGATCATGCAGCACTTTTCCTTTCTTGCCAACTCTACTCTGCCAGTGTATTTAAATAACTCTTTACACATCTAACTGTACTGAAAAATTGTTAGAACACAGCACTGAGGAAGTAAAGTACCTTTGTGCCTTTTTCAGATGTAAACTAAAAGGCTACAGTACATAGCTGTTATATTTTAACAGTGCTCCAGTAAATTCAAGGCAACTGTGTTCATTTAAATTGAGCTAAGAATATTTCCAAAAAAGTTGCCTAACATAATACTGAAGGCTGGGACCAAGACAAGTACTTAGACTTGTTTATTTCTGCACCCCAGCCCATTATTTTAGTCATAAAACTATTAATTCTTCATAATCTTTTTGCAGTCCTACTTTAGCTCTAAAGAACTGAGCAGCCTCCCTTCTTCCCAACCCTATTCTAAGTTGCTTTGTCCTTTGTTTGGACTATTAAGAATTGTGTGCAAAATGCAAACTACATGTCAGCATGTCAGTCTCTTATTGATGCTGTAGAGAACTGTGCAGAGATTCTTGCAGTTTTGTAGAAATGTTTTGTAGAAATTCACCTGTTAATTTTTATGAATTAAGTGACCTCTCTGCTTTTTTTTTTTTTTTTTACACAACTTTTATAGTACTTCTGACAGAAGAAAAAAATGGAATTTCTATAGCTTACCATCAGTAACCTCCAGCTGAGCCTTTGCTAAAATGCTTCCAGCAACTGTCAGTGCTTGACAAATGTAGTAGCCTGCATCAGACCGCTGAATGTTGGTAATAGTGAGGTCTCCAGTTGGTGATACTGAGTATCTACTGTTGGGTTGGAGAGGCTGGTTTGGAAAGAGCAGATTCTGCAAAGACAATTCATCTTATATCAGTTCAAAATACAACAGCATCGCTTTTTTTTTTATCAATTAAAGACATGTTGATTTTTTCCTTAAAATCACAGAATCACAGAATTGTAGGGGTTGGAAGGGACCTCCAGAGATCATCGAGTCCAAACCCCCTGCCAAAGCAGGTTCCCTACAGCAGGTCACACAGGTAGGCATCCAGGCAGGTCTTGAACATCTCCAGAGAAGGAGACTCCACCACCTCCCTGGGCAGCCTGTTCCAGTGCTCCGTCACCTCACTGTAAAGAAGTTCTTGTGTACATTTGAGCAGAGCTTCCTGTGCTGCAGTTTCTGGCCGTTTCCCCTTGTCCTGTCTCCACATTCAGCTGAAAACAGTCTGGCCTCGCCATTCTGCCCCCCACACCTTAGATATTCATAGACCTGGATCAGATCCCCTCTCAGTCTTCTTTTCTCAAGGCTGAACAGACCCAGTTCACTCAGCCCTTCCTCATAGGGGAGATGCTCCAGGCCCTTCACCATCTCTGTGGCCCTCCGCTGGACTCTTTCCAAGAGATCCCTGTCTTTTTTGTACTGGGGAGCCCAGAACTGGACGCAGTACTCCAGATGAGGCCTTACCACGGCAGAGTAGAGGGGGAGGATCACCTCCCTCGACCTGCTGGCCAGGGATATAAATCTCTTTATATCAATCAAAAGAAAAATTAAGTGTGGGTGATTTTGAAATGAATATACAGGGCTAGCTCTTCCTGCTTTGCAGTTCAAATCATAAACAGCCCTTTCATAATACACAATGGTGTTTTCTAGCTGGCAATTTAGGCAAAATCACACTTGAGTGATCTGTACTTGTTATACATTTATCATCATTCTGAATTAATAATTTTAATAATACACTTAGCTGGCTATCATACCAGGGGGATATAATACTGCAGTAAATATTATAGAACTGGCAAAAATAATTGAGCAAAGGGAACTAAGGGGTAGTGTTTGGCAGTGAATATGTTCTGGGCAAAGTAGAAAGTAAGAGCATGGCACAGAAGTAAAGCTGGGAAGATAAAAAACAGATCATAAAGTAGGAGAAGCTGTATGATCAGAGGATGACAGAGCTTAAAGAAGATGCAAAAGGAAATTCAAACTGAGATATACCAAAGCAGGAAAACTGCATGGAGCCTTGAGGGTGAAGAAGAAGGGCATAAATCTGATGTAGAAATTGTCAAGAAAAAATAAATAAATATATATATATATATATATTTTTTTTTCTATGTATATATATATATATATATTTTTTCTATATATATATATAGGATAAGACACCAGTTAGCACGGAAGAGGGAGATTAGATTTTGCCTTTGTTGCCTTTGGGTTGGACTGGGAAAAAGAGAACTGTCAATAAGAATAACTAAAATGGACGTTACAGTCACTGAATATGATGAAGGATTGAATGAATCAATAATACAGAAAAAGACTGAAAAGGTTTTAGTGGTGAGGGTTGTGTTCACAAGGAAAAAGTTAAATTGTCTACAGCAGCTCTTTATGTAAATAGAGGATGGGAAAAGAGAGGCAATGTATGTAGAAATGTTGGTAGCATTGCCTGATATGACAAAAACAGAGGAGAAAAATTAAACAATAATAACGAATTCACAAATTCCAAACAAAAAAAGGCTCTGAATTTAATATCAACTCAACAAGCCTGCCATATAAAATTTGCAATTGTTGTGTCAGGAATATCTCAAAACATTGTTACCATGCTATGATAAGCTTTTAGTCACTACTGTGACTCTGTTCCTCTGCTATGTTATGACTCTCTACTAACTTTTAAGTTTATCTATATGAACTAAAAAGGAAACCTCAAAGTATAGAGTAAGATACTAAATGAATTTTCTGCAAATCTGCTACTTCTGTAGTTGACCTCAATGTTTTACAACAAAATTATTAGGAACTGGCGAGCAAAAAACTTGAATTTCAACAAATTCTGCTTTAAAGTAAAACTCACATACTTCTCTCTGATTTTAACATTAGAGATAGATCTCACACTCTAAGTATCTTTATAATTGTATTAACTTAACAGACTACTTGTTACCATATGATGAGTCTCACCCTTTGCCCCCTTTCCATTTCAATGTTCTGAGAAATTTTTCACACAAAATTTTTCCTCAAAATACAACAACCACTCAGTAAATGTCAGATTCAACTAGGGAAAAAAAAAAAAAAAAAAAAAAAAAGTGTGAACATTCTGAAACAATTTTAGGCTGTAGGGCTAAAGGGGTCTCAAAAAGTTGCCCGGTTTTCTAAACTGTCTTGAAACTTGCATAATGATCTGTTCCTGGCATAAATACCTATATCATTACACAAGTAGTAAAAGGAAACAAAATGAAAGATAGTGTAGGGCCAAGCTCCTAACACTCAAGAAGAAAAAAACCCCAAATCTCCTTCATTAAAAACGTAAGACTAGCCTTCTTTTTATTTTCAGCAAGGACTCGTTTATTAAGAATATTTTCTTCTGAGACATGAGTATCATACTCCAGAGAATATTCTACACTTTAGTAGGAGCTGATTAGTCTCATGAATCTTCCTTTCAAGAATCAGGTAACTTACGGGTTGCAGTTTGTCCTGTTACAGCACCAGTCCACTATTTTAATGCTTTTACAACCTCACTGGATTTAACTAGCTGCAGGTTTACTCATCTGAGCATGCTGGGTTGAATACAGCAAAACAAGAGTCACCTTAGGTGTAAATCCAGATGTTTCTCTGGATTTATCTCAATTTAATCCAGAGAGTTTAAAGTGTACAGATGGCCTGTCCTGGCACATTCTATTGCTGAAGGACTGTTAGACTGTGGGGAACATGCTACCAAACAAAAAGGACCAGCTGTTTAGTCACAAGACAGCAGAAGAAATTACACAGGAATTCCCCTCCTTTCAAGATGCTTATGCTCAAAAACATAGTGTGAAGAAATAGATTCAGAATTAAAAATGCCCTGCCATTAGTGGTAAGTGGGCTAACGTGACTACATAACATTACTCTAAGTGTTAAGAGCGGTGCTGCAAACTATAGTGCTTGAGTAAAAGCAGAATTAAGCATTGAAAATCCAGGCAACAACTTATTAACAAGTACATAAAGGTGAAAAGTCAAGCATTTTCAGTGGACAATGCTTTAATTCAGCCAAAAATCCATCGTCCAGATTTTAATGAAGAAATGGAAACGCACCTATTCTTTGACGTCTCATGGCAAAATCTGCCAAGTTCTATATTGAGATGGTAATGCTAACCTGATGCTAACACTTAAATGATACTCAATTAAGATTAACATAATGGTTATAATGAATCACTTTGAGTTATGTTTCAAGGTTTGACTACAAACCACGTAGGTATCAATTTTTATGTTGCATTTATTTGTCAAAAAAGGACTTTCTAACCCTTGGGATCTTGTTCTCAATATGGTAATTAATTTTCCAGGTTTGCAATTAAACAGCTTCAACATGGTACAATCAGGAGGTAATAACATTCAATTAAAGACACAAGATGCATTTTAACCTTAAAATGTTTTTACCCTTGAAGTGATACCAATGGAAGAGGATAAAATAGAGTATTAACACTTTTCAATTACACTAAATGACTTTAATCCTGCAAATGATGTTCTATTTTAATTAGAAGTTCTTCTCTTTATTACAGCATGATGGATGTCCACTCTATTAGATTCAAGTGCAACACTATAAGCTCACTTGACATAAACATTACCATGTTATTAAAATTCTCTACAAGACAGTGTTTTGAAATGTTTTCTAGCACATCAGTACTTCCCACCATAATTTCAAGATGATATTTTACTTTCCCCTTGAAAAATGTTCACATGATTGAAACACACAATATCATGCTTTTCCAGAATGTGATCCACAGAGGTTAGATCTAAAGTTTTGTAAATAATGAGCTGAAAGAAACACACTGAAGACTAAGCTTACACTCATACGAGATTACACTCGTAAGGTAAAAGCACTGCACCTTTGTCAGATTTAAATGCAACAGGGCACCAAATGCTGTTAGTTTTAGTCTTGTCATTCTGGCCAGTTATCTGACCTGGTGAAAAGATGAAACAAGCAGATGTTTCAAAGTTGGAAATAGGTGGTTGGGCTCATAACTCACACTTTGAGTTGTTATACAGTGCCTCTGGGTTAGAGGCACAGCTGCACTGCACAGCGCAAGGTAGATACTTAGTTAATCCACATCTCGCTGTATGGGAAAAAGGAGCACGGGGCTTTGGAAAAACTTATAGATCAAATAGAAAAGCTACATAAACAGATGAAGTCACAACAGGCTCCATCACAAAATTGCAGAAGGCACTGTCCTTGGATGTTCATCTATCCCTTCCAATCTTTCCTAAGGTAAAAAAGGGCAATCTGGCACATAGTTTACAATGTTGAAAGTTAACATACTAACCACACGTTAAAAGTGAGAATGCTTTACTTTTGTCCTGCCTGTGCAGCAAAGGCAGCAAAAAATATGTTGCATTCAAACATCAAGCTAAGCAAGGTAGAACTGGCTGATTGCAACCCCATCAGCAACATCAGAAATTTTGCTTTCACACAATGAAAGTAAGGATTCAGGAAAATATTTCCAAAAAAACATTGAGAAATGTCCTGAGATAATTCTACAGAAGAGAGAAGTTGAATGTTTGAAACCATATCTGGATGTACTGTGAGAATTTGCCAATGCAAATCTGTTTGCTAGCTATGTATCTACTTGCTCATGTCTAGACAAGCTTTGAATTGTAATTACTGACACTGATTACTTAAAAGTTGAGTCATACCTCTTTATTTGCTATGTTTGTCTCACCCACCTGTTTGTTGGGTGTCTCAGAATGAAGTATTTAAGATACCTACTATTGCTTTTTATATCGTTGCACGATACTGCAAATTTTACCCACTTAAATGGACTTTGTGCTTTTCACAATGCTAATATTAAAACAAAAAAGCAACAAAATGTTGGTAGAAGATAGTAGCTGTTTTAAAGACAAATTCCTTTGAAAGCTATCTTTATTAAAAAATAATCTATGTATAACTTTTCTGAAAGGCTTGAAAAATTTTATAGGGTACTTATATCTTACCTGGCTTCCTTCTTTTTGCCAAAAAACAGCTGGCTGGGGATTTCCTTTAGTTTCACAAGGAAAAGTCACCGTTCGACCTTGGGCTACAATCTGATCTCGTGGTCTCACCACAAACTGTGGGGGAGCTACAATGTAAGAGAAAAAACATACTGCAAATTCAGGATATTCTGCAAAGGGAAAATGAAGTAGATATAAGGAAAAAGAAAACAATATGGAACACCAGATATACTAATTAGACAGAATTAATATGTCTATTTGCTAAATACATTAATAATAAAAAAGCAACATTAGAACCATCAACATTAGCATAAACTCTACAACGAACAACAATAAATGCTAAGGCTCAACAGTGTTTATGATGCTGGTCTGGATATATTCTATCTTCCATCTGAGCAAGTATCATCAGTACAATATACACTACACATAGCTTATCATTCTGCTGAAGCTATCACATGTTGCACAGGATAAATCAGGATATATAGACTACTTTTTTCATTCTGATCCTCTAGCTTTTCAAAAATGATTGAGAAAGGAGAGAAAGGATGGTATCTGGATGATAGCAGAAAAATAGAAGTTTAAGCACTCCCTGAGCTTCTATTAGGGACAGTGTGGTTAAGAAGGGAGTGGGAAGAAGGACTTGCTGTGAAAAGGAAGTTTGCTAAAGCATCAAAGACTTAGGAGATTTTAGCTTGTGAAAAGTCAAGAAAAGAGCAAGAGTTGCAGAGTTAGTGGCTGGAGAGAAGTGAGTAAGAAGAAATGTATTTCAGGAGCACAGGAAGATAGAAAGGAAAAGAAGAATAAGTTGAAGTTAAAATGTGAAAGAAGAATCAGGACTGGCTTTGTGTTCAAGTAGATAGCATTAATAGCATTCCAAAGTGAACAATTTTGAAAAGGAGATGTGTTTTGACTTCTCTGGGAATGCTAATGGAGAACAGTAAATCGATGCCTGGTAGGAGCATGAAGGGTGAAAAAAGATTTTAATGTGCAGAAGAAAAGTGGGGAAGAAGCAATGATGGAAGATCAGAGTGAAAAACAACATCAGTGACTACTCTCATGTGACAAAGTAACTTTCTGATGCAAATTTCTCAGCCTTGGTTCAACACTGTAGCTCAATGGAATTGGATATGTAAGATATATTAAAAACATAATCAGCATCTCCATATGCTCTTACCAAAAAACTTGCTGATTTTTCCAATAGGCTGAAGAAAGGGGAAAAATAATTAAAGAGGTGAATTTTTTCCATTCCACTATTGCTCTGCTGGCTGTGGAGAGAGGTGGTTTAAGGAACTACTAAGCTTTAAGTAAACAGAATTTCAGTGTTTTAGAAAACCATCTTTTCACCATTATAATTACAAACTATTTAATTAGGCACGAAGAGCAATCAAGACTCAGCTTCCGATTACACCTGCTGACAGCACAGATGCAGATCTGCTAAATGCACAGAAATGTATGCAGATCTGATTTATTTTTTTTTAATACACTTTGTACTTATGTGATGCAGTCGATAGCACTGGTATAATGCACTCTTAAAACAAGAACTGTAAAGCACTTAATAAACATGCACCACTGTTAATTTAGAAGGCAGAAGTAGAGAACTATAAAAGGAGTCTTTCTTCCACCTCACACACCTGAGCACAAGTTTTGGACTTTCTGGAGAGAGAAGTGTCTGCCCCTTCCTGGGGCCTCAGAAAGCATCAGTCTTCTGAAGGGTTAGGTACCCTGCTGCTGTCCATTTATACTCTTATGCTCGGAGGCTGCTATAAGGGCATATGTGTTGCTCTGAATACTCAATCCAGAATCAGCTTGTTCTACTCCAGTCCAGCCCTGGACTATAGCATGCGTCCCGTTTTTTCCCTCACATTGTTTTATCTAGCGTATCTGTATGCAATCCTTTCAGATGTTGGAAAGCAGTAATATAGTAAGCAGTATGTGTGTTTGTTCATTCAATCATATGGCAAGGGAGAGAAAGATTTTTTGGTTATGAATTAGAAAACTCCATTCCTGAATGCATACCTTACACTAAGGTATAGTTCTGATCAACCAGTTAACGAAGGTCACTGAATTGTTTCAGTGTTTGCTGCTCAGCCACAGAAGTTCATTTCCCAGGATATTAACATAAAATCAATAGCAAACTCAGAGTGGAGAGCAGAAAACTTCTAACTTCTTCACTGAACAGGAACTATGCATGAGTCAGTGCAACATTATAGATGGACTCAAGATCATAATCTTCCTATTGAGGCTAAAAACAGAGTGTCAGGAATTCATCTCCACAGATCATGATAAGCATGATAAGGTATGTAAGATCACTTCACAGGCAGCCTTGGTCTACTGGTGCTAAGTGTTACAGACAGTGCTCTGAGACATCACAACAGAAGGAAGAAGGGCACGGCCCTTCCATGAGCTTATCTTTCAAATCATATAACCAAATAAATGCAGGTAGATAGGTTTAAATGTTTATCTGAAACATGGTCACACATAAGGCTGTACAGTAAGTCTATAATTCAAAGCTCTGTACTTAACAGGATTTTTTGTTGTAGTAGACTTTTCAAGGACCAAACTCAGGTAATTTAGTGAAAGCACAACAAGAGACAAACTTACTAGTCCAATCTACAGTTGGACCTACTCCTAATTCTGAACATTCCTCATTTTCTTAAGAGCAGAAAAATAATCCTTTCTTTTGCAAAAAGAGACACTGAAAAGAAGCAGGAATTAAGGTGGTGTCTCAGTCTGGATAATCCAATTTGTGTAGGTTGACCTTATTGCTCTGCTCTCTCCCTGTCACACACCAAATCCCCTCTAGCATTTACCATTCTAGGTGAATATGAGATGCTGCCTCAGAGCAACAGGTTTAGATTTTCTAAATTTAAGAAGGCTCCAGTAAACAATGGTATATGATTATGTACAGATCTGTTCTCTGGCTTTTCTCTGAAGAAGAAATTACTAGAAATTTACTACAAAACAAATAAATGAACCAGTTAAACTAAATATAATCTCCTAATCTCCAGAAAAACTTGCTTCTATTGGTCTTTGAAAAAAACACAAAACCAGTCCCTCCAGTCAAACTATTTAATAGTATAATATTAAGGGGTATGAAAAAAAACATTTTTGGAAAACTAAAACTTTTTTTTTTTTTTTTTTTTAATTTATTCAAAGAAGCTTTGTAATGAAAGAAATCCCCATTTGCTTCAACTTGCCATCATTTTCAGCTATAGTTCTGTTTGCACACAGATAAAAATGATGCTACAGCACGCTATCACCATATCAATTTTATCTATCAAATTCCAGCCGAATAATGAAAATTGACAACCAAAAGCAACAGTTAATGCTTGCAGGATAAATTTTGGTTAAGTACAACTACCGAATCAGTAAGACTACCATTATCCCCAGAGAATGCAATGTAGTCCCATTCAGGGACAGCAAGGCTTTGATTACAGAATAAGCACTTCAGTTTTCCTAAAAAGAGAATTCATTACCTACATACACAGATGCTGTTTTTAAGGTAGATAAATATTATTACTCATATTTTGCAGAAAGGTTAACTAAAAACATGACTCCCTCAAAGTTCAACATCAGTAGAACACTAGCAAAAACCTTATTCACGCCATTATTGCTCCTCTCAAAGGAGGAACATTTTAGAAGTCTGAAAAGGTACAGTTAGATTAATAACAGCAGGCTTGATATATTTCAGCTGTTAAAGAATTATGAGCTACTTTAATGCTTAATTCAATCCAAGCATTAAAGTGATTAGAAGAATCTGTTGAAAAAAACTGTTAGGAAGCAGGAAACCAAGTGTTGTGCTTATCAAATTATTACCCTTCATTGTTTCAGATGTAACATTAGCTGGATTGGAATAAACAGTGGAAAAACTTGTTTAATTGACATTTGAAAGTCAAAGACATTGGCTCTAAAAGGAAATGTACTAGTTGGATTCCAGGGCACTGGGCAAAAATATGAAAAAAAAAGAACAATTAAGACTACAGATTGAGTGCACTTCCATTTTAATTTTTTTTAAAATAAATTTTAAAAGTACATAGGAAATTAGATTTGATTTCTGGCAAATTATGCTCTGATACTGCATTCAGCAAGTGCTTGCTTCAATCAATGTCACACTAAAGCTCTGTTATGCTAATAGCGGCTCATGAGGGTGAGCAGGATTATATGGAAATCAGATGGCGAACATGAATAGAAAGCATAGGCCATGTACAAGGTGGGCTTTGCAATGAAGGGATGGGGAGGCCCTAAGGTTAATCACATCATGTTCAGAACTGATTTTACAGCACGGAACAGTATTCTACGGCAAGAATGAAAATAGAGATAGAAAAGTGTGAGCAGTAGTTAAGTATTAGTTATTGAAGACGGTAACAGTGCTCTCTGCTGCACTCTTTCTAAACGTCATTTTAGGCATCACTGGATACTGGATCTTTCATTATACAAATAAATGTATACAATGGTAGCCTCTGCTCAAGTGTCTTAGAAAAAGAAGTTTAGAATAGAAAGAATATTACAAAATATTTCTCAATTCTTTTCCAAGGTAGCAGAATCTTTTATACATTCTGATGGATTACATTCGTTTATTTACCACTAGTGTCTCTGGATACTAAAGGTTATGCTGAGTCACCAGGAGCTGATAAAACTGCTGATGTAGAAAAGCTTGAACAAGACAGTGAGTTTATTTCTCCTAGGTGAACTCTGGTCACCTGGTAAGAAATGTGACAGAAGATGAGAGTAAAATTACTACAGAAAAATGTGATTTTAAAGTAAATAGCACTGTGAATCCCATATAAAGTACTAGCAACATTTTCTTCCAGTGGCACAATTTCCTAAGCTAGTCTTATGGTTTGTGGCTCACAGTGAACACAGTAATCCTAAGGGAATTCCATTATCATGACTTGCTCACAGCAGCTCCATCAGTCCAGGTGCCCTGAGGTACACAGATTATATTGCTATGATTTTAATCAAAAGTAGGTATCATACCAAGTCCAGTATTTCTACTGCAAGCAGTAAAGGAACTGTAACAACAGAAATTAATTAACAGTAGGATTTTTGTTGTCATCATTTGTTTTTCCTAACATCCTCAATTATTTAAGGCAGTCACTATGGGATTAATATCATTTTTTTCCAGTGCAGACAATTTTCAGATAATTAAAAGTTTAGTAATATTTTAATTAATTATATGTACTAGGGTCCCTGCTGAAGTTAGTAGAAATTCTCCTACTGACTTCACAGAATCACAGAATTGTAGGGGTTGGAAGGGACCTCCAGAGATCATCCAAACCCCCTGCCAAAGCAGGTTCCCTACAGCAGGTCACACAGGTAGGCATCCAGGCAGGTCTTGAACATCTCCAGAGAAGGAGACTCCACCACCTCCAAGGGCAGCCTGTTCCAGTGCTCCGTCACCCTCACTGTAAAGAAGTTCTTGCGCACATTTGTGCAGAACTTCCTGTGCTGCAGTTTCTGGCCGTTTCCCCTTGTCCTGTCTCCACTCACCACTGAAAAGAGTCCGGCCTCACCACTCTGCCCCCCACACCTTAGATATTTATAGACCTGCATCAGGTCCCCTCTCAGTCTTCTTTTCTCAAGGCTGAACAGACCCAGTTCACTCAGCCTTTCCTCATAGGAAAGATGCTCCAGGCCCTTCACCATCTCTGTGGCCCTCCGCTGGACTCTTTCCAAGAGATCCCTGTCTTTTTTGTACTGGGGAGCCCAGAACTGGACGCAGTACTCCAGATGAGGCCTTACCAGGGCAGAGTAGAGGGGGAGGATCACCTCCCTCGACCTGCTGGCCACGCTCTTTTTAATGCACCCCAAGATGCCATTGGCCTTTTTGTCCACAAGGGCACACTGCTGGTTCATGGCCAACCTGTCGTCCACCAGGACACCCACGTCCCTCTCTGCAGAGCTCCCCTCCAGCAGGTCATCCCCCAACCTGTACAGGTGCATGCAATTATTCCTCCCCAGATGCAAGACTCTACACTTGTTTTTGTTAAACCTCATGGTCTTCAGACTTACATGGTCTTCAGATAAGAGTCATTGTAAAAATAATGTATTACAGAAAAAATAGTGACTACAACAGTATTTTTCTTTTTCTTAATAAGAGGTGAAAGAAGTATTAGAGAATCAATAAATAACAAGTGCTAACAGTTTTTTCATATACTTTGACATATAGAATTTCTCTTTTATCCCTGGATGACCTAAGAGAAAGAAGTGGGATAAATCTGTGCAGTGCAAAAAACAGATAGAAGATAAACAAGAATGACTTTTTATGATGGAGTGATGGCATAGGTAGACAAAGGAAAGGTAACTGATGTTGTCTATCTGGACCTGTGCAAGGCCTTTGACACTGTCCCACACCCACATCCTTATCTCTAAACTGGAGAGATATGGGTTTGAAGAGTGGACTATTCGGTAGATAAAGAATTGATTGGATGGTTATAGCCAAAGGGTGGTGGTCAGAAGAACTACCCAGGTGGAGACTGGCCATGGGTGATTTCCTCCAGGGGTCTATGGACTCGTGCTCTTCTTCATCTTTATCAACACCCTAGACATTGTGACCGATAGCACCCTTGGTAAGCTTGGTGATAACACCAAGATGAGTAGTACAGTTCATACAATAGAGGGAAGGGATGCTATACAGTGTAACCTTGACATGCTTGAAAAGTGTTGCACTTGGGCTGGGACAATCCCGTGTACGTAAATAGATTAGGAAAAGAACTCCTCAAAAGCAGCCTTGTGGAGAAGGATTTGGAGGCGGGACGGTACTAGGGGATGAAAAACTGGACATGAGTAAGCACTGTGTGCTTGAAGCCCAGAAGACCAGCTGTATCTTAGGCTGTGGTGATCAGCATGATGAGGGAGGTGATTCTTCCCCTCTATTCTGCCTTTCTAAGACCTCATCTAGGGTACTGTTTCTAGGCCTGGGTCTCCCAACATAAGAAAGATGTGGAACTGTTGGAGTGGTTCCAGAGGAGGGCCACAAAGATGATTAGAGGGCTGGAGTACCTCTCCCACAAAGAAAGGTTGAGGGAATTGGGCTTGTTTAGCTAGGAGAAGAGAAGGCTCTGGAGAAACTTCATTGAGGTCTTCCAGCACTTTAGTTTATAAACAGAAGGAGACCGACCTTTTACATGATCTGGTGGTGATAGAACAATGGGGAATGGCTTTAAACTAAAAGAGGGGAAGTTTATGTTGGATACTAAGAAGAATTTTTTTACTCAGAGGGTGGTGAGGCACTGGAACTAGCTGACCAGAGAAGCTGTAAATCCACATCCCTGGAAGTTTCCAAGGCCAGGCTGGATGCAGCTCTGGACAGCCTTATGTAGTGGATGGCAATCCTAACTATGGCGGGGGTTGGAAGCAGACGACCTTTAAGCTCGCTTCCATGCAAAGCTGTTCCATGATTCCATGAAAAAGCATATTTGATATTCCAAGTTTCTTTGTCAATTTCAGTTAAGATAATTGCCAAATCTTCATTTATCACTGTTATATTAAAAGTTCAAATAAAAAGAAAAAAAAAAACCTACAATTTTTTTTTTCTTTCTTCCTTCGGTCTAATCCCAATATAGTAAAATTATGAGAAAAATTAAAATAAAAATCCAACTCTGTGTTCTACATAGTTTAGAAAAAGATGTCTACAATTTCCTCCCATTTACAGTCCTCTGAATTCATCAGTGGAACCATTCTTTGCTGAGGAGACTCTTCTTCTTTGTTGTACAGTATATTTAAGCATCAACTTCAAACATCTGGTCTAAATTTCATCTCAGCATTGGACTACAGCTTGCTATTTGCACTTCTGTTTTATTATATCTTGTCCAATCATCTCTTCTAAATGGCACTTATACCTTACAGATGCTTCTGGAAAATCTTTTCTGGTAAGTCCTTCATTTATTTTTGATATATACATAGAAAAGCAACACTGATTCTGACTGCTAAATACCTTATATTACTTAAGACCTTCTCTAAACAATTGCTTGCTTTCTTTTTTTTTTAATTTTTAATTTTTATTCTTTCTCCTCAACTGCCTGAGATTCCGGTTATAACCTTTACATCAATCAGATAGGAAAGACGTACTTCCCTAAATTTGTAATACTTTAGCTTACTTGCTAAAGTAAACTGCACCAATAGTTGGCTTGTATCTTTCCTATAACTTCTGTGAGCTTAATAAACAAAACAAATTACAGTGACAAAAACACATGTAATCTACTATAATTCCTATTGTCATGAGGGACATGGACTGTGTGTGCCTGGCAGTGTTGCTTTTCCAGGAAGTTCCTGCAGTGCGTGGAAGATAACTTTCTGATGCAGGTGGCGGAGGAAGTGTGGCACTGGAGTTTTTTCTTACATAAAAAGGAACGATTGGTTTCTAGAGCAAAGGCTGGGGACAGCCTTGGATGCAGCAATCAGGAAAGCCAACTTTGACCTCTTCAAGGTCCTACGTCATTTAGAACATTGGATGGAGAAGGGGTCCAAGAAAGTTGATTGACATTAAGGAATCCCAGATTATGGAGATAAGAGGGAGAGTATAGAGAAAAGAAGACTTCCCTTTGGTCAAGGAGGATCTGGTCAGAGATTGAGTAGGCAAACTTGACACATGCAAATCCATAGGCCCAATGAGATGCACACATGAGTATTGAGGGGGCTGCCAGAAGTGACTGCCAAGCTGCTCTAGCATTCTGTGATGTCATGACGGGCTGAGTAGATGAGAGGAGAGCAGTGGATGTTTTCTACCTTGTCTTCTGCAAGCCTTTTGTCATGATTTCCCATAACACCTCCATAGGTAAGCTTAGGATAGATGAGTGGCCAGTGAGGTGGATAGAATTGGCTGACTGGTAGAACTCAGAGGGTTGTGACCAGCAGCAGAGTCTAGTCAGAGACCTGTAGCTCATGGTGCTCCAAGTATCAGAACTGCATCTGGTCTTGTTCAACATATCATCAGTGACATGGATGAAGGGACAGAATGCACCCTCAGCAAATTTACTGATGATACAAAGCTGGGAGGAGTGGCTGACACACCAGAAAGCTGTGCTGCCATGCAGCAAGACCACAACAGGCTGGAGAGTTGGGTGGAGAGGAATATGATGAGGTTCAACAAGGGCAAATGCAGAGTCACACATGAGAAGGAATAACTGCATGTATTAGCACAGGTTAGGGTCTCACTTGCTGGAAAATAACTTTGTGGAGAAGAAACTAGGTGTCTTGGTGGACAACAGGCTGACCATGGGCTAACAGTGCGCCCTTGTGTACAGGAAAGCCAGTGGTATCCTGGGGTGCATTAACAAAGAACACGGCTAGAAGGTAAAGGGAGATTATTCTCCACTGCTGCTCTGCCATGGTGAGGCCACATTCAGAGTACTGTGTCCAGTTTCGGTCTTCCCAGTTCAAGAAAGATGGGGAACTTCTAGAGAAAGTCCAATGAGGGACACAAAGATGACTAGGCGCCTGTAGCATCTTCCTTATGAGGAAAGGCTGAGAGACCTGGCTCTGTTCAGCCTGGAGAAGACTGAAGGGAGATCTTATCAATGCCTATATATGTCTACAGGGCAGGAATCAAGAGGATAGGGTCAGTCCCTTTTCAGTGGTGCCCAGTGACAGAAAAGGGGGTAATGGGCTAAAACAGTAACACAAGAAGATCCATAGGAAAAACGTATTTACTGTGAGGGTGACAGTGCACTGGAACAAGCCGCTCAGAGGTGCTGTGGAGTCTCCTCTGGAGATATTCTAAACTCTTCCTAGCACTCTTCTGTGTAATCTACTCTGGGGAATCTGCTTTAGCACTGGACTAGATCATCTGCAGAGGTCTCTTCCAACCCCTGTGATCCCATGAGAAGAGAAAGCAAAGAAAAAAGGGAATGGATGAATGTATTGATTTTCATCCACTTCTTGAAGGAAAAGTAACAGATTTCACCTTTTTAAATAAGTGAAAAGTTTGTATAGGGAGCAACACATCAAAAGACTCCTTTTCATACACTGATTTTCAAACACTTATGAAAGTACTCAGAATCCACTGAAGCAAAAAAAGAATTCCCACAGATTTGAGCATACATAATGAACTCAGAACAGCTAAAAAAGATTTACACATCAAAACTCTCCCAAGCTAGAGTTCAGCAATAAAAATAAAAAGCTAAATGAAATCAAACTATCAAACGAAAAAGAAAGGAAAGACAAAGAGGCCCTTTATCACTTCCTGCACTCACTGTAACTAGATTTTCTGTAACAGAAACACTATGCGTATAGACACATACTTAGTGGATAGGGCACAGTACAAATCACTAAAACTTCAAGTAGGCATCATCTTCCACATTTCTGTTTTTAATACTGTCTGGTATATCTATAAGACCTTAAGACGTTGAAAATGGAGATAGAGTTTGATGGGCCAGCCCTTAAATGTTTGATGGTTAATGTGTTCTGACGTATACAACCCAAACATATTTCTGTGGTACCTTGAGTCATTACAGAGATTCAAGCATAAGTCTAGCTAGCACAATTTGCAAAAGTATAAATGCTAAAGAGTTTAGAATTTTTTTTTTTTTTTTTTTAAGTGCTCTTTAAAAGACTACAGAACATCAAAACAAGTCAGTTCTGTATTTTTTCTTCTTACTGGTATTCACAGGCCTAAGTATTTCATTCTATGACAACCTTTTGACTTTAATCTAAAGGATTTGCCAAGTGACAAATAAGAAAAATGCATTATTCTTTCACATAAGGAAGAAACAAATGCGAGAAGTCTAATGTTTACTGGTGCACTTACCACCTTCTTGAAAACTTTATATGTGTCAGCAGCAGGCAGACAAAATACTGCACTTTGATATAGATAGGTAGGAGATTTCTGCCACTGAAAGATGGCACAGCAGTGCCAAGCATGATCTCATCTCTTCTGTCACACACCAATTGTCATTGCTGATATAGTTGTATATCTCCTCAGTGACTCAAATGAAGGTGATAGTTTCATGAATACACTAAAAATAGAACTGTTCTCCTGTAAGTCAGAATGAAATGGAAAAGGACAGAGCTCTTTCTCAGCTATCATCTAAACAATGTGATTTCAAGCCACAAAAACTAATATAACCTCCTTTAAAGTCCTTTCTATTTTGTTTCAGGCTGCATCACTCTGAACTGATCATTAAGGCATGCCTATTGATTTATGATCTGAAAACTTCCCACTGTATTTAAGTAAAATGTAGTGACATTTTACTTACATATGCTTAGATTGTATTTAATTAGTATGAAATTTGGAATATTCATGGTAAATGTCTTATCTGTTTCTCTCTCCTCCAATGTAGTAGGGAAGTAAAGTTACTGTAGTTTGGTTGGTCTCTCCTTACTTTGTTAATTCCAGATAATTTCTATCCAGGTGGCAAAATTATCTGTCTATTTGTTGCATGTTGCTATTTTCTAAGATGAGTCACAGCAAATTAAGTACACTTGACTCACTACAAAGCAATTGAAATGCAAAGAACTGTATTTTGACCTGGACATAGTTGAAAACAATTTGTAAACGGTACTTTGTCTTTTGAATGACCTTTCTGCATTAACAAAAATGCAACTGAAGCATTAGACATATATTTTCACAAATCTTCTATCTGAAGTTAATTTTAAGACTCCATCTCAGAGCAGTATTGCAACTGCTTTTGAAAAGTAGACCAGTGTTACTTTTAGATGGAATTACACAAAACTTCTGGGCCCCTCTCAAATTCTGTGCTTTTTACAGTTTCTCTCCTGTGTGGCTACTGTGAGAAATACAGCAGAGTGCCAAAGTGAGAAAATATTAAACTTCCTCGTTTAGAAAATTCATCTAGTGTGAAGAACGGAAGAAATGGGCATAAATGTGGATAAATATTTTGTTTCCCAAACCATCTATTGTAAATCTTGTAACAAATAATTTCAAAAGGTTATAAATAAGAAAACAGCTATTTCAGAAATGAGCAACATGTTTATACCTAGCAGCAACTCCAAGTAATCTAGCATAGAGCTATTAAATTCACCAGCTGCCATGCACCTCAGGCAAGATCATACTTCATTTCATCCATGTAGTATAGATTGTATGCTAATATCTGCTTGAATCAAAACATGATCATTGGCAAAAGTAATCTCAACTCCTGAATTTTCCATTCAAGCTGAAATTTAAGTGAAAATGTCACAACTAATAGAATGTAAATATTTGGAACAGGTAAAAACTAAACAGAAGATGAAAATGATTCAGTTTGCAGTACGAATCACAATCGTTGAACGTTAAAAATACACAAAAATATATGCATCTCTTATTCAGCAACACGCCAATGAAACAAAATGTTTTGTTCTTTATAGCACAGTAAAGACAAAGCATATCTGCTCTGAAATGGAGGTAGCAATGAAAAGCAGATGCATTCAGATAATATGCAGGTATCAGGAAATAATATGAACTTATAAATTGCTCTCCTTCAGTTTAACATACACAGAAGTATAAAAATATACTTCTGGTAAAATGTCACCTTCCTAAATAGCTGTGAGTGTAATAATATTAAGTAGAGTTTACTTTAGCTTCCTTTTGTAGGAGAGATGAATTTTGCTCTGCATTCAAGTTAAGTCTCTAAAAATAGCAAAACATAAAAGCTACAAGATTTGACTCGCCATTCCTGTCAGATGACAATTTTTTAAGAGATCATTTGAACATTCTGGTGATGAAATGATGGTGGAGAGAAAAGTTACTTTGTTTTGTTCTACGTGGCTTTACATTTTCAACAACATAGATAGCTGCCTGCTTTGCCTACTTTTGAATGAAACAGAGACAGGAACAGTAGGATGAAAAGGAAAAAAAAAGTAAAAGCGTGCCCTATTATATGGAGAGCAGAGTCTTTTCTACAAGTGGAGAATTAGATATAAGTGACCAAAGAAAGCAATTCTACTTATACACTGCAACGACTACACTTTCAGAACAGGAAGGAAAACTGTTCTTATAGGTTTACTCCACTTTTACTGTTACAACTCCTGGGAATTAATTTGTTGAGAACTAGCATAATCTCAAAGTAATACAGCAGGGACTCAGGTTTAAAGCTTGCTATCGACTTTCTAAATGGAGTACTGTGAATTACTCTCCTACATGGGGAATTCTCCAAGATAACCAATAAAGTGACTGCAGAGGTACATGCTTGGCTCTATTCACGATAGTTCAAGCAAGCTAATGAGCATGGGATCACCTTAGTTATGGACACAGATGCCTAATCTTCATCTTATCTTTAAATTATTCCAACATTTCTTCCTCCAACTTCATAACAGTGAAGACCTGAGACAAGGTCAAAATCAAACGCATTTCTAAAAAAAAATGCTGAGTACATAGACACTAAAGCTCTTAGCAATTTCTGTAAACACCAGTACAGACTTCTCACACTAATAAAACAAAAACAAAAAACACCAAACAGAGTAACTATATTATTATTCTAGAAGATACATATAAATGCAAACTGCAAAAATCAGAGGAGCAGTGCAATCCATTAAATTATTTAAAAAGTCCATACAGGTACAGAGTAAAGATCCGTGAATGAACATTAAATAAGTTCAGGATATTTGTGAATAAATTTGTGAAAAAAAAGTGAATTTCAGCTAGTGGCAGCTGCAATTTTTCCATTATGCTCAGATTTCTATAAATTTTTAGAAGTAATTTCAAAAGCATAGGAAGGAATCCAATTTTCACAATAAGAATTCAAAATCCAGAGACTGTCTTCCTCCGGACTTGTTATTCAGAACAGTTGCAACCTATACAGTGCATTCCAGAATGCACTCCAAGTTGACCCAAGGGTGAAAATCAGTGATGAACTTTCTTAACAAGCACGGAAATCTACTCCATTCCCTCTTCAATTTCAGAACTATTTTATTTCAACAGTCTTTGAAAGACACAAAAAAGAAAGGACATGCAAAGCCTGTGCTTTTACTGCTATGCAATAGAGGCACAATGAGCTGATCATTTAGGGCCTGATAGAAGCTCACCAAAGTCAATACAATCCATTCTGTTGATTTCAATGGCTTTTATACCAGGCCCTTAAATAGACTGTTAAAAATGTCTGAATGATTTTGGCTCAGTATCACCACACCCATTCAGTTTCACTGACTGGTTATTTCTTGGTGATTTGGCAAATGTGTTTATGTCTGACATAGCAGAAAATAGAAAGTTCAGAAATAGCAGTTTGTCAGTCAAAATCACTTGCCTGGTGCTTTAAAGTTAATACTATTCAACACTGGCTGGTAACTTAAGCCAGTTAAATGCTGTTGCAAATGAAAGATGAAGCATTGCATGAAGCCATGCTAAAATGGATAGAAGGATGGTTACTTACCAACGGGGCGAGCTGTTGACATTACAATGGTGTAGTGAGAACATAAAAAAGAAATTAAAAAAGAAAAGAATATCTGTCAGAATGCATGACGTGTAATGTTACGTTAAACTATGGATACTACCATGATTGCTAACCCCTCAAATGACAGCCTAAGTAAAATATTCACTATCATTTCTGTTTAGTCACATGTTACTATTACCACATTTATTTGAGCATAGTATCTGAGCAAGCTGACTGGAACCATTTTCTGAGAAACATTTTTTGTTATCTTCACATGCCATCATCAAGTATCACTGTTAGTGCCTGATAAAAGAGAAATCACTTGCATTAGAAAAAACTTTCAGATCTTGATGAACACATCAATTTAAGCTACAGACTGACAAATATCATGCCACTAGATGCAATGCATTTACTTTCTGAGTCAAATATCAATTGAATTTTAAGCATGGTCAGTCACTACAGCTGTGGGGTCCACAAAAAGCCCAGGACAATTTTTCTCATTCAATAACAGGCATGAAGGCTTACAACACATTGCTTTTTCCTCACTGACAAGACTGATGAAAATATAACAAATAGGCCACAATGGCTATAGGGATTTCAACTCAGAATCTCCCAAATTACAGCTTAGGAAACTTCCACTTCCTAACAAAAAAAAAAAACAAAAAAAAAAATTGCTGCTGAATGATTGACAGGTTAATATTGTTTCAGACTGATATCAAGACTGAAGGCTGTTACTGCAACCAATGATTTCTTGATGATAGCAACAGCTGTTTATTACAGTTGTGTTGGGAGAGAGGACTGCCTGTCCCTCTGCTAATAAAATGCAGACATCCCCTTTCCCAAGAACAAAAAAGCTGGACATAAATTTGACTCAGAGTTGCCATCTGGTTACATGAAACTTCCCTTATTTTAGCAGTAGAAATAGCTACATATTTCTGAGTAATATTATTTACATATTTATTTACCTATTTATTTTAAAAGAAGATAATCAGCTCTATATCCCTATGTGCAGACTAGGCAAATGTGCAGACTAGGCCAAAAGCAAAAACGTGCTGATCCCTATGTAGTGCAGCATGCAAATGTGGTTTTTGTTCTCAGCATTTCTGTATCTCTATCCTTACTTTGTCATATTCACTTTAATTATTTCAAGCCTACTGCCCTTTCTCAAATTTATTTTGAGACATTCTGATTTTTGGTATTACGATATATTCCTGGTCTCACAGAAAGATAAGGAATGAGTGATGTGCGTCTTTCCAAGACAGAGTCTGAACACTGAATCACTGAATTCAAATTCTGTTATCATTTACAATCATGTAACAGTTGTACAACAATATAACAGTGAACTCCCTGACTGCATCTTCGTTCATTGCTTTGAGAAGATGGAGCTGTGAGGGAGGTAGCTAAGGATTATGCTGTTGCTGCCAGGTTTGCAGTCAAAACTGCAGAAAAAACCACACACAAGGACCAAGGACCTTCAAAGTGAATTTTCAAGTGCTAAATGACTTTCTCCTTCACACGAAGGATGATTTTGTTAAAATCAATTTCAGACGAAATTAGTGAAAGTTTAACAATTCAGAATTAAATCTTTTAACTAAAAGGAACACCATATGTGATCCCTTTTAAGTCAACAGGAGTTTTATCCAGTACTTTGCTTCCAGGAAATACAGACTAATAACATTTCTTCACTGAATTTCTTAGCTTTTCTCATTTCCTGTTACCCTGAACATTTAATAAGCTTATATCTTCATGGCTTCCTTTATGTTGGATAAACACTGTGTATTCGAATGTAAATCGCAAACCTAAGGGGAGAGTGGTACCCAAGATAACGAAAGCCTACTTTCACTGTAGGAAAATCAATTAAATTATATGTTTTGTTTGTTTGTTTGTTTCACCTTAATTTGATCAAGTTCACACTTCAGTGATTTCAAAGGATTTTTTTTGCTTGTTTCTAGTTATTGTTCATATTACAAGTCTATAATATATAAATATTAAAAGCCTGCTTCAGTGATGCATACATTAGATACAGATCTAGGCATGTTTAAAGGCCACTAAATTTGTTGCTAGATATATTGGATATCATGATTCTGCCTGTGACAAAGGAGCATATTTAGAACATTTCTTGGAGTTCAGTGTAGTGACTATTTTTCTCACATTACAAATGGAAAAACAATCTCTAAGACAAACATGTAACAGGTAAACCTACTTCTTCAGATGAAAACAGGAAGATCTACATTACCACATATTACCTGGAGCAAACACTGAGGTAATATTTCAGCAAATGCATTATCACAATATTCTCTTTTCTTTGTTATATACTAACATCTCCCCCTCTGCAAAGCCATTTGGTGCTTTTTTGCCCTTTGAATTCAGCAAATTAAACTGAACTGTGTCCATGCATTAAATGGATGGAAATGGAAGCTGGCCTCTTGGGTCAGTTGACCCCTGTTCTAATAAAGCAATCCACTGAGACTTTGAACGTTTGATTTAACGTGTATGAAAAGAGAAGCACAGATAAAGCCAAAAATGTTTTTATTAACCTTTCACAGCTCTACTGAAAACTGTCAGCATGCACCACTAAACTGTGAAATAGTATCTGCATGATATCCATTGTACCAAATCACAGCTTATCTTTTGGAATGAAGAAATAACTATTATTTCTATTTACTAATACAGAAATATTGTCCCACAAACTTTATTTCTCTCTATAATCTTTGGCATGTCCATATCTACCGTCACAAAATACATTTGGGCAGCTCATTGTTCTGCTGGTGTTAAAACCTTTTTATCATATCAAATAGCACCCCATAAACAATGAGTGGATACTAAGGACTGGGAGATATTTTAAGAGAGAATACATTAGTTTTTTTATCATGTATTACTTACAAAATTTAATTAAGGTTTTCTTTTTCCTTTGACTGAGATTTATCTTACAAGTAGAGAATAACAGCGGGGAGTTCAGTTATGGTAGAGCTAATAATTCCATTATACTATGTGCATTACATTTGACATTTGTAAACACAGTGCACTCCTTATATTTATTAGGGAATAGAACCATAATAACAACAATTTAAACTGAATTTTTACTTATGAAAGAGTGTCCGTGTAGTTTGTTACTGCTTGCTTATGAAAACGTATGCATCTATTCTTTAATAAAAAATATTAGAACAGATCATTAACTGCTGCGAGATCTTATCCTACTAAAATCAACTAGAATTTTGCCACAGATATCAATGGGAGCAGGATTTCAGATTTGTAGTAAATCAGTAGAGCACCAACAACTGCACAGGATGTGTGGAAACCAAACACAGCAGGTAAGGATTTGGCTCATTGTGCCAAAAAGCCATTGATTCATTCAGGACACAAGACCTCTCTCCACAGGAACACTCACCTCGCACAGTAAGGGTAGCAGATGCTTCCACTTTTCCAACTCGATTCTCAGCAATGCATGTGTAGGTGCCTTCATCTGTGCTCATAGCCTTCTTGATGCGCAAAGTGTAGTCATCTTTAATGTCATACCTGCGTTACAAAAAAAAGAATGAAAATATTTTGTAGCCGACAGGAATGTACAGAAACTCTTATCTGGGATATGCTAGGCTGATTCTATCTTGGATTCAACTTTTGAAGATAAATTATTACCTAACATTAGATAATTCCACCAAGCATTAATCTCTGTGACATTTTTATTGCACTCTGCATTAGTTAGAAACTTTACATAAAATTAGTATTTCTGTGCTCACTCAGTATAAGGGTTTTATTAATATCTTGCACTTCATCTTTGATCTAGAGTAATGTGATAAAATTAAGCTATCAGACATCAATTATCAATAAATGACAGCTCAGGTTTCTCACACCTTTGGCTTTGTGAGATACATATTTTATATTTAGCTGATTTGGAATTTTTCCTTTATAAGTAGTTCTTCACTATAGCAGCAACCCCTTAGGAAAACTACGCATGTTGGTAGGATCTGACACTATAATATTATAAACAATAAAAATATATTTAAGCTCTGGAAGGTGAACATTTATGGAAAAGGCATATTAAAGAAGATTTATCAATTTCACAGAAATACTACAGAGTGATTCATTAAGAGTGAACAATTACATTCTCTTTCTTAAAATAAATTTGGAAGATTTCAATTATGTCAATTTTTTTTGCTTCTACTGTTGTAATAACTGTAGAATTATGAGAATGTGTAAAATTTGAAAAAATAATGTATGGCAGCAGGCTGTGAGCATTCATTCACAAGGCATTCACAGTGGCTCAATCAAAAAAAAATAGAAAAATATTATCTGTTAAATAGTTACCAGCCCGCAAAAGTCTAGCTTAAAAACTATTTTAGGCTCTGATCCAACCTCATTAAGTCAACAGGATACTTTATCTTGTATGAAATTTATTTGTCTGCTGAATCAGGAAAACACCAGCTTTCAGCATAGACATTTTGCTCTTGAAATACCCTCTTGAAAATTACTTTCAACAACATTTCTTCTAGACACACACTAATGATATCTTAACTAAGATCGAGATTTAGCTTCATATTTTTATGCATCAAATAGTGAAAAAGGCACATGAGATTAAAGAAAGATCTAGACCTCAAGAGATGTCAGTAAATGTTTACTACATAACTTCAGAAAAACTAATTTACCTTCTCTTTGTCAAACAGTAAAGACCCTGCCTGCAAGCTTGTTCAGCAAACATACTGAAATGATAGAGAAGAGCATGCTTACATGTTTTAATGGGTAAGAATGTAATGCTATCATTTATTGGAATGTTATGAAAATCTTTATGAGTATTTTTAAATGCTTCAGGAGCATCACGTGTACAAAACATGCATTATCTTATTCTTCTTTATTATAACTTTGAAGCAAGAGTATTGTATGCTAATAGACACAAAAGTATCTTCACTCAAAGAGCCCTATATGCTGAAATGTTTAAAGTTCTGCTATGCCTAAGGAGAGCCCATGACAACATCAATAAGATTAACTTTGTTTCACGAACAAAGAGAAGTCAAAGCATTTTCTTATACTCATCACAATGCACTACAGTTTCATTCTATACTTAGTAAGTCCATTCTAGTCATTCGCCATGAATTCAAAAAGACCAATCTATGGCTAACTGTTCTGTCAGAAAGAACAAAACAAAACAAAACAAAAAAACAACAGATCACATCCCTTTCATTAGGAGTTCCACTTAACTGTACATGTTTCCTGTATGTCAGATTTAACTAATGAACAAGAGATATGTCAGTGGGAATAAGCAGTCAGAAACTTCTAGGGACTATTTTTTTCTAGCACGGTACTACTGAATGACATAACCAACTTATGACAATAGAAAACTTAACATGTATTTTCTGGATTGGTTCAGAGCTGTTCAGCTAGTCATTCCAAAGCCATAAGCAGCTGAGGCACATTTCATCCTGACTGCACACAAATTACGGAGTTCTGCATTCTGCGCTGCTCTTGTCAGTGGCAAACAGAACCACTGTTTTCATAATTGAGAAAAGGCAAATGGTCTCCTCTAAAAATCTCAAGAATATGACATCATATCCCACAACAATGGAGTAGTTATTTATCCTTGGCCACCACAGAGATCGCAGACAAAAGAATTTGCTTATTTTCTTGACACACAGCCATCTGTAGGGGACTGAAAATATGAAGTGGTACTCACCTCCTGTGAGATGACAAAACTAAGATCAGCTGTAATGAAAATATGAGTTGGATATAGGAATCACGTTTATAAAGCTGGGCAACAATTAGACACTAATTTTGTTACAATGGCTTTAAAAAATAAAAAGAAAAAGAAAGAAAGAAAGAAAACATAAATAACATCCCTGTGGTTCACTTAACCACTCGTACCACTGCTGAGATAAAACCAGACAGGCAACAGGGCTGTATCTGATTGGCTGGCTGCTTAAACTGGGATGCAGGCAGCCTGGGACAGGGCCCGACAGTCTGCCATGGGCTGCAGCTGACTCGTTCTTCATTTCACCGATGCGCTGGTGCTGATATGCCAGCCAGCTGCCTTGGAGGCTTCAGCAGTCTTTATGCTTGCACCTGCCAATCATGCAAATTGTGCAAAGGCTGCTGGGGGAAAAAGCCAGCTGCATGGCATGCCAGGACGCAGAGAGGGAGCACAGCCATAATCTCCCACTTGGATTGTGAAATGCAGGAAGCAGTAAATGTGTCACTCTCATGGCCCAGTTATCAATTACTTCAAGGAGCGGACCTGCTCTCCTAGTCTGCTTCTCCAACAAGACCATACTGAGTTTTTGGACCACCATGGCAGAACATGCCGTCTAGCAATTGGAATCATCCACAGATGGGCCCATGGGATAGCATAACCATCTGCTGTCCTGAAGTACTGATATGCTGCCCCTCAGTCATCTGTTCCTCTCACACTGTCCCTAGAAGTCACCACGGTTCAGTGAAGAGCTTTGACAGATGAAGCAGGCAGGAAGGAATAAGAAGAAAACTGGCTTTTAGCTTTAGTTGATCTATGCATAGTAGCTCAAAGAGCTTGTGTGAGAAAGGTGCCATGAAATAACAAAGTGAGAAGGCTGAACGTGGTTGTACCTTCTAAGTTTCTCGAGCAAAATCTAGAATAGTGTTTGATCTCCTCTCAATCCAGAGCTTCCTATGCCCTCAACAAGATGTTTCCATCTGAGTTTCTGGAGAATTTCACTCCCATCTGGATCAGTTCCAAGCTGACACTTAGGAATTGGGCTCAGGGCCTCTTTGATTGTCAGTGCTGCTCAGACAGAGGTGGCCAGACTTCTGGATTGATGGTGGGGCAGCAGAAAACCAAAGTGTACCAGTTATGCTGGCGTGCTAAGAAGGCAGTGTCTTCAAAATATGTGCAATGTCAAGAAACACCTTCCCACATACTACCCTAATATTGCAGTCTCTTAGCCAAGTAATGCCAACATTCTGCACAAAATGTAGGGTGTCAGACATCTGCTACATATGTTTATGGACATCTAATTGATTTTAAATACTTCCCTTTGTTAAACATTTGGAGGTGCTTAACCTTTCAGTTTAGCTGAAACTTCAGCCATCAAATTGCTCTGAAAGAGGTCTTTGGAACAGCTAGTCCCAGTGTTAAAAAACCCAGCCACTTTTGGGTGTTGTGTTACATAACTTCTGCTATGAACAAGTAATAGCTCACATAGATCTGTCTTTAATTAACTAAAAGGAAGGGGGCCAGGGGATTGGAAAGGAAGAAAGAAACAGAGAAAACAACAAGCAGATGAGAAAACACTGCTGGTGAGGAAATTCTAATAGAAATTGGGTGATTTTGAGTGAAATCTGGCAGTCTCTGGCACATATGAATACATTCATTGTTGCTAGTTTTGATTAATGACAGTTGTACAATAGTGTGCTGACAGTCACTGCCATACAGTCACTTTTTTTTTTTTTATATGAAACACTGCTGAAAATGCAACCCAATCAGATTTGGCCCCTGAACAACATGTGCTATCATCACTGTACCGTGAATTGAGATTGATTGGTAACCAGCTGTGACAAAGTGGGAAAAAGAGCCTTGTCTTTTTCAAGAAAAGAAAAGAAAAAAAATAATTAAAAAAACCTGATTTGTGTCAAAACCATTACCATCTGCTCAACCAAATAACAAATAAAACAAAACACATTAACTGTTTTTAACTATCACAAATTAAAATACTGAGGTTGTATTCATGCACTGGTTTAAGGACCTAAGAATAATCTTGAATTACACTGGTTTTGTTGCAGTTTGCAGGGTTTCTTTTTTACATATTCAAAAGTGTATTTGTCCCTATTCAGCCACCAATCTTCCATGGCTATCTAATAAAAGAGAGAGAGAGAGAGATAGAGATAGAGAATAAGAGAATTCAGTGAAGTTAAAGAGATTTAACAGCATGCTTTTTGCATTTGATATACATTCTACTGAGTGCTTCATAGAACCCTCAAATTTCCAGATTTTAACAATTGTGCAGGCAGTTATGCATGAAAATATGTGCTTCTTTGTCTTTTGCATGCACAGGTAGCACAGCTGTGTGTGCAGATGGAGTCATTACATTCCTAGATATCCAGCTAGTGATACACTTTCTTCAGCTGTGCATTTTAAAGTTAGGAGATTGTAGTACTATTCTCAATAAATTCAACAAATTCAAATAAAAAAAGAAGACATTCTTCCTGCTGAAGGGAGAATTCAAGAGTCACATCTTAATTGCTGTGAACTGATGTCACTGGCCTCAAAAAATTACATCAATTTATATCAGGCACTTATTTTCTTTGTATTTAAGTTTTGTAGGGCTTCCGTTTTTTTGTTTTTTTTTTTTCCCCCTTTTCTTTCTTTTTTCTTTCCTTGCAATACATGCATACAAAACTTGAAGATTACTCACAATACTAAAGAGAGACACTACTGGCCCAAAACAGTGAACATGATGGAGTTAAGCAGGCTTAAACTTCCATCTCCACTTCTCCTTTATGGTTCTGGCACTTTGCTTTCCAGCATAGTGCCACAGCTTTTCTCTGGCTCCAGACGGAGAAAGCCAAAGAGAAACTGTAGTGAAGATGAGAAGCATGAGACCGTTATCTGCTTCAGCCTTATGTGGTACAGAAGCAGAAAGAAGAGCTGCCATTCCCATCAGGTAAGCATTTATCCCTACTGCCAGCTCCCTTAAATTAAACATTTGTTTTGCACTTCCAGCTCATGCGGCGATAAGCAGAAGAAAGATGATGCACAAACCAATGTGAGTGACACAGCAAAAGATAAGGCAGCCCTCTCATTTTTGTTCCCTACTAAAACCTGAATCAGAGACAGAGAGCATAAAAATGCATGTGTTTGTGTGTTATGGTCCTAAATTACTTTCTTGTACGACTATGATCTTGGCTGCTTTTTGCTCAGTGGCTCTTAGATGTAGCTGAAGGCTATGGTAGACTGACCGATTGAAGGGCTGTCCCCAAGTGCTGACATGGCAGCTGCCATTCACACACACGTTTGAGAGAATTTGCTGATTCCCATTCATTCCTTGGCTATGCTATTCATACCAAACAAAGGTGCAAGACAATGTGACATTACCTTGAATTTCTTATTGTGAGGTATATATCATAATGGTTTATAAAATGGTTTACTGGCTTCATGCCAACAAGCCAGCAAAGAGTTAAGTGATACAGGTTACTATCCTCTATTTTTAATTAAAATATATTGACAGCAGATTCTGCTTCAGTCCAAAATCTTTTATGGGTTTTAACCAGCAGATTCTTTATAATTTTTTCTGGTTGACACTCTCAATTGCAATAATATAAAACACAGAACCTCACTCCATTATCCCTTAAGCCAAGGCATTCAACAAAAGGGCCTAAATCTCATAAAAGATGAATGCAACAGCTACAGTCAATGTGCCAATATTGTGAAACTGTTCCCATGTCCAAGGAAATAATGTTCTCTGACTTCTCTGGAAGCATTATACTATGCAGCACTACTCTTGTGAATGAACACACATATGTCAATGCACTTAATTAGTATTTCTCAAAATCAGCAGCCATGAGCTCAGAAGAAACCCAAGAATGAAAAATGGGACTCTTTTTTTTTTATTTCCACTAAAATAATTTGAAAACACATATAAGTTCAGAACAGAACATGTTTGGGAAACTGTGTCTTAGTAAACACTCTAAAATGACAGAGGCTTTCTTTCGTCTCTACAACTCTGTTTGCACAGAGAAGTACTCATAAAGAATTACCACATGATAATTATCCAAAATGGGCTTCTGATTTGATTTTAGTTCCAGACAGACCTCCATATTTGAAAAGCTTGAACCTCAGTAGAAGTATGAGCTAAGAGACCATGTAATGACTTGGCATGGAGACCTACCCTCCTGTCAGCAGAAGTAGTCCGTTACCTCACAGTTGAGACACATTTGTCTGGCACTTGGGGAGCTTTGTATTATTAATGCCTATATCATACATTCATGTATGATGAAAAACACCCTTGATACTTAGGGTTATCTGCTCAGCACATCACTGAAATTAATTTTAAGGAGGTTAGTTTTATGGAAAAACAGTATTTTGTTTTTTCTTACCATAAGAACTGTGTTCCAGTCCTTTCAAGTATCTTTTTTAGCAACTGAAAAGTAGTTCTCAAAGCTAAAATTTTAATCTTTCACTGTTTTCACAGATTATTATTATTTCTTTTTTTTAACTGAGATGACAAAGTTTATATCTCATACAAGAATAGAGTATATCTAAAACAGAAGAAATCCCTCTAGGGCAACCATCCCAACCATCCCAGAAGCATTAATAAGTTGTAGTCACAGCTCTTGAATTTTACTCCTGCTGGAGTAAAACTATCAGCTTCCCTTTCTTGAACATTTCCTAGAAAAACAGAACACTTTTTCATTCTATCATATTTAATAGTCAATAAACTGATAATACTAAGCCTAAATTGCTTGATTTCTTTATGGTTCTAAAGGAAACATGCTACCTCAATATTTTGAAGCTTATACATGCAATGTATAAACTATGTGATTATGAAGCTTTTATTTGTTATATTCTGTTTTTACAACACTAACAAAAGATTCAAGCACTGGAATAGGCAATTTGAGCAAAATTCTACATCAAGTTTTCTTAAGTCTCATTCCTGACAGAAGTACTTACTTATTTCTGTCTTTCATGATTGGAAAATTCTGAAAAATACACCTTTCTGCCAGTATTAAATTTTCCTTCAGGACTCTATTAGTGACTCCATTACTTTTCAAACATTCAACAGTTTTAGGATGTTACGTAAGAGAGGATAAAAACTAAACAATTCACTAATGGCAATCATATTTCAAGTGCACTGCCACTGATCACTTCATAGATTATCAGTGATTCACTCATCAAAGAGAAAACATGTAGGGTGCTAGCTGACATGATTCCTTTTTGGTTGCTGTATGTGGGGCTGTAAAACTATTTTTCCAACCTTGAACCTTATGTAAACAACTGGAGACTGTTATCATGCACCCTCAAACAGACTGCATGAAACAATAGCTCTTCTTCAGCTGTGGCAAGATTTGACACTTAACATGAAGCTAATTTAAATGTCAGTTCTGTTAACCACTTCTCTGCTGCTCAGTCTAGCACAAACACGTACCAAACACTCCTGCTCACAGCATTTAATACTTCATGCAAATAAAAGGCAGATAACTGCTGGGTTAGACTACAGACCTCTGGGATAACTGGGATGATAGATCTACAGGACATTATTCAATGCCATGCATAGAGAGATTTCAATTGTCAAAAAATACTCTAATTCACACTTTCACATGCCCATCTATTCTTCAGGAAACACAAGGAATATTTTTCCACTTACAGATTGAGAAGGCATCACTGGAAAGCAAAACATCCACCAGAAAACAGAAATATTGAACAAAAAGAACCAACAATGAGGTATGCCATTTTGATGCTACATACGAAAACCTGCCTCTCTTTTACCACATCATCTCTCTATCTCTAAACAATCTATCTGGCTTTATAGGAGAATTTTCCTCAAATAATTCAACATAACAGCTAAACACACATCTACACTGTATGCTGTTGAAATCCACCCGTGCGCTGGTATTAAGCAACACAGCCTCTTCACAAGTTGTATTATAGCTTGCCCTGTTCCAGCCATGTGCTGCATTAAACCCAACGTAACAACATCCTCTGCAAACTGTCTTTACTCCCTCCACATGTACATAAGAATACAAACAACATATTAAACCTTTTTCTTCCACTGGCTCCTTTTGACATGCTATTAAGAACACCCAATCTTCTCCCTTATGTTCCTCACAGAGGGAACTAATCTCCGTTTGAGGCCTGGCTTAGAAAACAAAAGATGGGCGTACAAATCATACTGTTTCTAACCAGAGGTGGTGAATAGTACATGTAATATAGCTAATATGAAAAACATCCTATTTTCCTGACCCTTTATTTAAAACTGCTAATTATTATTAACAGCAGCAGAAATTTGCTGATGTAACCGAAGATTATATCCATTATAGTACTAAAACACACTCTTTACTCTAATTAATTTTCAATACACATTAGACTGCATTTTGTTACAAACTGCACAGAGATTAAGTCGACCAAAGCACACAGTACTGCAGTGTTATTAGCTCATATTTCATTGAAAGGTCATTCTATCCTTGGTTGTGTCTAGAGGAGGCTGTAGTTAAATACCTCACTATCCCATCCACAGAATATAAATAGAATTATGTAGCTCTGTGTTTACTCACAGAACTCACAGTTTTACCACTTCTTGAAAACTACTGTTTCTCTGGCTTACAGGGACTTATCCTGTGATCATGCAAAAATACAAATGCAGAACACTTCCTGCCATCAGACCTTTTTTGGATGACCTCTTAAAAATATAACATTTGAGAACTTACTGAGGTAAGATTCTCCGTAAAAAACATTTAAATTTATTTCAAAGATTTGTACCTGGAAGATGGGTACACAGATTTTGTGATCTTCTCTTCTTAGTTTTGATCCCACAAGAAGTCATGGAGAAAAACACAGAAATTGCTGTACTTAGTGAAAATGCACACCTGTCAGAAGTGTGACAGACAGAATTTCTGTTCAGCCTATATTTATGCAATTATTTTTTAGGCACAAGGGCCAGATTTAAAAACATAGCAGGATTAACATCTATGAAGATTTTATTTGGAGCTAACATATCTACAAATAAATTAACTATAAACTCTCAACTGTAGTTAAGGTTAAACCTTATGGCTTGTCATTTACAGCAATTAAAAAAAATGTTTACAGTTCTCAGCAAACATTGACAATACTTTAACACACTTAAATGTATATAAATTTTAAAAACCAGAAAATAATTCATTTTCCCTAATACTTTTTAATGAATATTTTTAATTTTTAGTGACTACGTTTTTCATTAGTGGGTATCACTGCTCTGTCTCATCTAAGAGCCTGCAATCTCTTAGCACAATATACTCTTGATAAACTACACACTGTTTTCCTTCTGAAGCATCATTCTTGATTTTTCTGCCTACACTCTTCCATTGTGTGGACAGTACATAAAAAAAATACATCTTCCTGCTGGTGTGGATGCCACTCTTCATTTCTAGTATAATATTCATCTAATCAGACAATGCCTATAAATGCGACTTACAAGAGCAGGTTGTAATTTCATTAGAGATGTATTTACTGAGCTAAGCCAGCTGTTCTTTGCTGGAATGCAAAAAAAGGCCCAAGTGATTGCTACTCAGTCATTTTTAAGGCAACTGAAAAATACATTTGCTGAGCTAACTTCACTTTCCCAAAGAGCTGGCACTGTTAGCTTCTTCTGTGTAAAAGGTTTAAACAGTTATTATAGTGTGTCATAAATTTTAACTTGTAATTGAAAATCTCTTCACTTCCTGAGAAAAAAAAAAGAAAATATACGTATTACTTGCTATGTAATTACAGACTATGCAGCTGCTCTCTTTGACTCTGCTAGAAAATTTGAAGACATGAAACACTGTACAAACCTTATTCAAATTTTATTAAAGTGCTAGTCATAGATATGCCACTCTCATATTGGAGACTCTCAAGTAATATCACTTTTTTCTTGTTATTAGGAATGAAAAGCAGATGAATCAAGAGTTGATTCAAGCCATATTGAATTCCTGACAACACAGGAGACCATCAGACTCTTAGCAAGAAAGTATAATCTCTATTTCTGCCAAGCAGACATCAAAGGAAAGCTACCTGAACCTGTGGTTAGAAAAAGACTTCAATGTGTAAGTAAAAATGATTTTCATTTAATTTTCAATATTTCCTGATCATTCTGCATAGCTGCAGCTGGCTGAGTTGCTTTAGTACAGCTTTAGAACAATTTTTGTGCCATTTCCTTGAGGTGCTTATAAAGAAAAGAAACACTATTCATGAAGTTGTGAATCTAGTGTTTCAGCCAAAGGCATAAAGACTACTGACCCCACAATATCCTGTTCACCTCCAGTAGTTTGACACGAGTCATACTTGATTAACTATTCCGTTCGCCTTTGTATACTATGGAAGGTATGGCGTGATGTTGAATCTTTAGAGCAAGCAAGTAAAATAAAATATACACCATGCGCCTCTATCCTGGTTTCACAATCCATTTCAGTTTCTTCTGGCTGATTTAAAATGGACAGCTTCTGGAAAAAAAGCTTTATACAACCTATATTTCACATTGCCCTTTATTTCTGCCTATGGGTGCAGCATCAGTATTTTTAGCAAGCTACTAATATGCCGGATTGGTTTAGGGCCTAAAAAGAATTTTCAGGTCTGAATAATTTAATTAATTATTACAAAAATATACATAGCTTGCTCTGAAAGTAATGCCTCCTAATTATTTCCATAGAACCTACCACAGATACAAAGAGCACAGTAACAAAGATAGGGCAAATTCTCAGTTACATAACACTGTCTTTCTACATAGTCACCACCATAAGCTGTGCATTCTCACCAGTAATGAACAAAAGCCTGCAAGGCACACCTGTAAAAATCTGCATGGGTCACTGAAATGTCGCTCTTGCTTCTACTGAAACACAGTCACTGCGTCACAGTGCTCACATTCACTGTTTGGTCTCCATAAAAGCTCATCAACATTAATAAATGTAAATGGGTTCTTTACACACACTTCCATGCTGGACACCATTCCATCAGACTGTCCCTCTGCTGCCATCTGTCACGTGGCAGCAAAACATAATGGAATATTGGTGGGAAGGTTCAACCTCTACTGCGACATATCATCACATTCATCTTTGAGGTCATGGGCCAACACAGTAAAACAGAAGGCAAAAAAATCCTAAGAAAACAGCTATGCATAATTCACACCACCACTTCCACTTGGTACTTCCTAATGCTTTCTTAATTCCTGTCAAAGATACAGAAAAGCTACATAAAAAGCTCCATGATGTGTACAGAGATCTTTGAAATCTCAGGTCATGTCTAGAGAATTTAGGAAAAGAAGGTCCCTCTGAGTGACAGAGAGACATATTTTTTGCAGACACTTTAAAAATATTGACTAGATGAACAACTTTTAGGTCTTAAATTCAAAAATATAGGCTGATAGTTGTTTTAGATCATTAATTCAAAATAGTGAAAATTTGGAATACAGATCTGCACACTCAGAATAAACTTGTGTCCCATCTGTTCTTAGTTTCAAAGCACAATTGTTCATAAATTTCTGGGTAATTACGAGGACAATTAAACAAAATACCTAAATTAAAATTTTTTAAATTTTCATATTTTCAAACACATTTACTTCTTTAGAAGTTGTTCCCTCCCCCAGTCCAACTGTGAGTGGAGATGTTTACAGTTCACCAGGGACTTACATAATTAAAACTGTAATAGCCTGAAATTATTTCCCAATTATTACTCAACACACCAATTGGTGGAGCAATACTGTTTACATTTGCCACCAGAAATTACTGCTATTGCTTTTCTCTTTGCTTTCACATATTTCAGTAAAAAATTGAAAGAACTTGAAGGAACTAATATAGAAAAGCAGAGAAGGGTTTCTGGAATACTATGGATACAGCATCACTGATTCTGGCATTCATCATCAGTGGAATACAGAAACAAAACGCATAGAAATACAGAGTATTCAGTTTATCCCACTTTGCTGTTACTGACCAACGTATTTTTCAAAATTGAATTAATAATAGAAAATTATAATAATTTGCAGTACTTACTGAAGCAGGTATCTACTATAATTATCTTGTAACCTAGGGATGTGGCCAAAAGGAAATTATTGGAATAATAATTAAAAAACAACAACAACAAAAAAGCCCCACAGCCAAAACCAGAAGGGCAAATGTGCAGAGAACATCACTAGCTGTAGAAAGAGGAAATTGTCTTTGAAATCTCTAAGATAAATAGCAGCACAGATCTGCTCAGAAAAAGGATTTATTTATTTATGAAATTATAACAAAGGGAATTCCTTCAAATTTCATAATTCACCATTTATATTAAAATGCTTAAAATACAGGACTTCAAAAAATGAAAGTGACATTCTTTTCTAACCTCAAAAAAAAAAAAAAAAAAAAAAAAGAAAATTTTATATTTCATCAAGGAGAAAAAAATTAAGAAATTTCTGCCCTAATTTTCATTTTCTCGCCTCATTCTTTCAACTCACCCCTGGGAAAATTTGTTTGCATTAAAAAAAAGAGAAAAATTCATTTCAGATAGTTTATCTTCTGTGATTAAACAACGTGCATCATGGTTTGGAAATTTCCACCCTTTGGACATTGAAGATTCTGCTTATGCATATTGTTTTTGAAAACATACAACATACAACAATTAATTACAACAATTACATACAACATTACAACAATTAATTAATCATTTAACAGCAGTGAAAAGAAAAAAAAAAAAGAAAAAGAAAACCACTGCAGAAATGAACAGTTTCTGAGAGTGAAGTTGAATATCATCAGAAGGTATCTGATATTAAAACACTATGATAACTGTTCCCATTTCCTGTTACATTTTTTATCTTAGAAAGAAAGACATCACAACTGGACAGAAGAAATTACCTCAAAACACACAGTAACTTGTTTTTAACAGTAAAATATATAAAAAAGGTACATAAAACCACTTTAAAAACCTAATCCAGCATGCAGCCTAATCAAAGGCACTGCAACTGCACCACCTGTTCTGCTTACAAGACCTAGAAGTAGGTATGATTTAAAACAACTTAAGCAGTAAGACTAAATCACAGCAGCACAATACATTCACTAGTATTTAATTAAATAATTCCATCTTCACATCAAACATAGAGCTGAGGAAGTGGAAGCAAAAACAGCTACAGACCAATTTGAGTTTTGTTATTTTATTCAAGATTTAGATATTGAAAAACAAGTGATGTTAACTCCAGATGTAATGATGACCATTTACTGTATGACTCCTAGGAATTACCACACTTTATCTACTTAGGGTGAAGATGCAAGGCATGCTGTAATGATGAAAGAAGCCAAAACTTCCAGCTTGTTTTAGTTAGTCCCCGTCACAGCAGTATGCTCTCAGAACATTTGATATACACTGACAGGGTTAAACCAGTCAAACACCAACACAGTTGCTCTTTTTTTAAGACCATGATTGGAGAAGCAGAAATAATACTGGTGACCAAAAGAATTAACCTAGTGTTTTCCACTTCTGACAAAAATATCAGAAGTTCTTTTGACTTCTCCAGTGGAAGAGTTTTCTGAGACATAGTGAACATTAGCAGAAGAACCAGCAAAGCTCTGCCACAAATGCATCCCATAAGTGTCACAGAGAAGGTCTGTACCTTTCCCTTTTCTGAAGGCTACTTTTACTAGTGCAGCCCTTAAGACATCTTCAGTTTTGTCCTGAAGATGCAGTGAATAGCCGTCTGTTCACAACAGCTATGCATCAGTTTTCTTCCTTGCACTGGAATCCATGACCTGGACAATGCAGCTCAGAGTGGGTTTCCCTGCTCAGCTGGCTCTAGAACACAGTTTGTAGTGCCAAAGACCAGAAACATGGGAAATATGCAGTCAAGAGTAGTTTCAAAGCTGCTCAACAGTGGAAGTTTGAATGCGAGGGGAACACAAATGTTGCTCTCACCTTCCTCTTGGCAGGTCTGCATCGTCCTTCTTCCAGCGGACGGTGGGCTGCGGGTCCCCCTGCACCTGGCACCGGAAATCCACGGCCTCCTCCTCCAGCACCACCTGGTTGATTGGTCGCCTGAGAAACGTGGGCCGCTCTTAAAAAGAGATATTAAAAATTAAATTCCTCAGTGAGTCAGAGGGCTGAAATGAAAAAAAACTATTGACTTTTCAGCAAATTTTTGTTTACCGATCCGCGGAAGATAGAAAAGAGGGCTGAGTTCCACAAATTCAGACAAGTGGAACTGATGATGTGCACCGGCGGCCAGAACAGTGATGGCTGGGATGGAGATGCTGAGGTTGTCATGTCTGGCCTTCACATAAATGCTGAGTGCCACTAGCACGAAGCGCGTGCCAGCACCGGCTGTCTGCCTGTCACAGCAACTGGGGACGTCTTCCAGATCATGCCCTTCCATGTGAACTCTTTAGCTCTGCACTGCTGCATGGTCTAAGTGTGATTTAAAAGCTACTGTCTGCTCCAGAAATATATGAGCTGCCCACAGAGATATCCTGCCTTTGGCAATGATCAATAGCTTGATGCTTTGGAGGAAAATGCAAACTGTGTGTTAGGTGTCCCAACCGATTGAGAGCTGTTGTGTGGAGGTCAAATCTTCACTGATTTCCATCACTAACTTCATCATGGAAAAATAAATTAAGGCCTCAATAATAAGTTCTGTTTACCCTTGTTATGTTAGTCTGCAAAGCTACAAATATTATTAATCATCATAATGTTGCACAGGCCTGTTTGAAATCCAGATGCAGAGCCACAATCTGATGTCAGTTAGAGTGGTACAAACTCAAAGTACCGGTAATTTCATTTGAAAGGATGTCACTGGGGTTAGTTTCCAAGTTGCCTTTGGATTGCATAAATTTTGTTCTGTCCTCTCCTAGCCATACCACACTTTTATTGTCATAAATTATTTATGCCAGAGACAAACCATTATAAGACTGGGTTTACATGAAGCAATATTTCCACTCAAGACAGGGATTTATTATAAAGACATCTAAAACCAGTTACACACTACTTTTCACATTTCATTCTCAGTAAGTTGAGTGGTATGATGTCACTTAGAAAATTATTCAAAATTTACACAGATGTAAGCAATACCAGACTCTGACTTAGGCAGATTGTTTTCCTAACCACAGAGCTGAATTTATGGGCTTGCTATAGATGTTTAACATATGCAAATTGAAAAACAAACAAATAAACAAACAAAAACATTAAAAGAACATTAATAAAGTTGCAAAATTTAACATGCAGCACCTAAAAGCCAGAAGTGTCAAAATTAAGGCTGTTTGTATGCCTTTTCTTCATTCCCTTTCTGCTTTATCGGAACGGTTGCAATTACATGATCACATGCAACTCTTCCCCTAAACATGTCTGTATGGTTGGTTTTCATCTAATGAGCAGGTGTTTAATATTTTGCTTTTGTTGTACTGTTTAGTGGGTGGCCTCCTGTTGTACAACTCAAACCTCTCTTCAAAGAAAGAATTATTGCTTTCCTCCTGATCTCCATTACACCTATCTCAATGCTTCATAAACAATTCATTTACTTTCACAGCCCCTCTCGGAGGGGTGTGATAGAGATCTAAGAAAGCAAGCTTAAAAAAAAATCTGCTAAATTTTCATGCCTAATTTGAGACACAAAACTGTCAATTTATTTTTTCTTAAGAATTTAGCATTCATTTTATATGTTCAAAGCTCAGCTTCCACTGAATTCACTTGCATCTGATAAAATGTGAACTTATACAGATTGAAATAGTAAAGCAGAAAGTAAGGAATACAAAAAAAGCCTGTTAATAATTATTTGTATCAGTGACTCAGCATCACATGGAATTCCATAATACAAGCATAGTTACCTAAAGGCAGGGAAAAATATATTTTGTCAGCAGAGCAACAGACACATTCAAGAATCAACAGCAATTTTCCAGGTGTTAGATAGTAACGTGTCTAAGGGACAGACATTGTTCTCCCTGTTTTCTCCCAAGCCATTCCTGTTCTCCAACTTTTTGTCCCTTTTTGTTCTGTATCCTGTGCCTGAAGCTTGCAGTAGCTGTTGGGAACATAGGTGTAGAAAGAATGACCAGGGAACTACTGACCTGTAAGCCTCAACTCTATGCTGGGGAAGATCATTGAACAGATCCTCCTGGAAGCTATGCCAAGGCATGTGGAAGAGAGCGATGTGACACAAAACACAGAACAACAAAGAACAAGTCCTACCAGTCCAACTTACTGGCTTTCTATGACTGTGTACCTGCACCAATGGAAAGGAAAAAGCCAGTGATGTCATCTGTCTGGACTTCAATAAGGGACGCAGTCCCCAGTAACATCCTTCTCTCCAGACTGGAAAGATACTGATTTGACGGATGGACCATTTGATGAATGAGGAACTGGTTAAGACTGTACCCACAGAGTGGTGGTCAATGGTCCAATGTCCGGACAGAGATCAGTGACAAGTAGTATCCCTCAGTATTTGAACGAATTTTCTTTAATGTCTTCCTCAGTAACATCAACAGTGGGACTGAGAGCATCCTCAGCAAGTTTGTGGATGACAGCAACTGAGTGGGGTGGTCAATGCACCGGAGGGATGAGATACCATTCAAAGAGACCTAGAAGTCAGTGCGCCCAGGTGAATCTTATGAGTTTCAGTGAATTAAAGTGCAAGTTCTTACAGCTGGGTCACAGCAACCCCGACTATCAGTACAAAGGATAGAGACATAACCCTGCTGAAAAGGATGTGGGTGTACTGAATGGATAGCCATCAATGTGCCCTCGCAGCCCAGAAAGCCAACCGTATGCGTCCTGGGTCGCATCAAAAAGAGCGTTGAGGGAGGTGATTCTGTCCCTCTATTCTGTGCTGATGAAATCTCACCTGGAGTACTGTGTCTAGATATAGGGTTCTCAGAGCAGGAGATACACTGACCTGTTGGAGCACATTCAGAGGACAGCCACAAAAATTACCCAAGAGATGGAACATCTTCCCTGTGAGGACAGGATAAGAGAGTTGGGGCTGTTCAGCCTGGCAAAGAGAAGGCTCTGGGAGGACCTTTCAATATCTACAGGGGACTTCTGCAAAAAAGGGGACAGATATTACAGCAGGCGTTGCGATTATATGACTGGAAGAAATTATTTCCAAAAGAGGGGAGAATTAGACTGGATGTAAGGAAAAAAAAATTATGTTAAGAGTAGTGAAGCACTGGAACAGATTGTCCAGAGATGTGTTGGAAGAACTGTCTTTGGAGATCTTCAAGGTAAGGCAAGATGGGGCTCTGAGCAACCTGATCTAGGTGTAGGTGTCCCTGTTCATTGTAGGGGAGTTGGAATAGACAACTTATAAAGGTCTCTTCCAACTCAAATGATTTTCTGACTCTGTGACAATTTAAAAGCATTAAAAATAAAAATCAGCTAAAGTGAACATCAAGCATGGAAGAATTCGGATAAAGACATTTTAGTCTGACAAGCATTTAAACTGGTCAAAGTAGCAAAAGCATTAGCTGTCTGCCTTAGCACGTAGCACTAAGCAGTGCATTTGGCCTATCTGTGAAGACGTGCATCAAAAAGGGAATATGTTAATTAAACTTTCTGTAAGTTTTTCTCACAACTTTTCTCCTAAAAGAGCTCAGTCTACATTCTGGTATTTGTGTTTCAAGAGATGATCCTTAACCAAAAAATTAGATCCCAATAAACATCCTTATAGGTGATTCAAAGTTAGTTAGTTTTGAACACAATAACTCTGCATATACCTCTATATTTGCTTGATCTGCATACAGAAATAATTGTTGACATGTCTACAAAAGCTGCCTGTAAAAATCTAAGAAACTAAGACTTGCATATTTATGAAACTGCTACTTGTGGCTATAAAAGCTTCTACACAGGAGATCAGAAAATAAATTTCTATCACATTTTGAAGAGAACTCTGCTGATGAAGCAGTAAATGGCCAAAAGATCATTATGTAAATCACTCAATTCTACACCAAGACAATTTAGGAATATATAACAAAACTTTCAGATCAGGTTCTTAAAAATTGCTTTTTCCAAAATAGTTACGAATTTGCTAGAAAATAAATAGCTTTGTAAGTACAGATCACAGTTATCAATGACATGCAAATAACAATAACTGCTATTTCCATTTTTCTATTATCTCTACATTTTTCACAGTATGTTTCGGGAAACAACAAGTTCTCTCTCACGTTGTTTCCTGTTTTTGTATCATTCAGACAACTCCTTGAATACATTCAATTGCTAATTATACAGCTATAAAGTGATCAGAGTGAATGCCATTGCTAATGCAATTAACATTCTTTATGTGAGATTAACTGGATTTGAGTCACCTGCATAACTTGCTTACAACGTTAATCTCTCAGGAGACAGAGCACTGCTTGCCTGAGCACGCTAAATAGAAAATGTATCTTTGCACAGTCAGGTCAAATACAGTTTCAGAGGCAAACCTGAGAAAATACACCATGATTTTTTTTTTCTTTTTAAATGGTTTGCCCATAAATAAAGCCTTATGGTATAAACAGACATTGTTACTCTGTCAAGGGCTTTCAAAATATAATATATTTGAAAAACAAAGTGCAATAAATTAAAAATAGTAACATACATAAAACTTTTAATAGATTTATTTTGTAAGTTTTTAGTGGGTAAATAAAGCACCTGCTTTCTGGGCTTTCTCTGATGAATATTAAAAATCTTTGAAGAGAGCTATAAAATAGAACACGGTTATATGTCATGTCAAAGAGTTGTAGTACTATCGGAATGACCTTTCTAACTTCAGAATAAACTTTGCTTGCAATTATAGAAGGGGATTGTTGCTGCAATCTAGACACCTACAGTATGTTGCAGTGCTTCAAATATGCACTGGAAGAAAATCACAGAACAGTTTCAAGCTGGAAACATACAAAAAATTCTTCCTTGCTTTGGGTGCTGACACAAGTAAACCCCAGAACTCAATTTCTCCTCCATTTAACAAGAAGTCTGTGTATCACACTGTATTAGAGAGATTCAGGCGACCTTCAGATGTATTATTGCCCTTTCTCAGTTTCTCAAAAAGTCAGACAGCCATATATGGGATCTCAATCTAATTAAAATGATCCTAACTACCTTAATATATTTTGTCTGCTGAGGCAACTGCTACAATGAAAGATTTGATGGTCTCCATAAGGTGAAGACTCAATCTGATTTAAAACTGTTTTCTCCTTTGCTAGAGAGAAGGCATCATTTTTTGAAAATATTCCCTGTTGTACAAAGAAGTAATAAAACATGAGTTAAAAAGATGATTCTGGGGAGGGATTTAATAGTAAATAGTTAAAGAAAAAAAACATTTTTCACGTTAGTGTTCTAATGCAAAGGAAAGAAAGAAACATTAGATGACTGGAAGAAAGTTTCACTTCAATATGCTGTCAATAATGTAGATATTCCATTATCTTCAACATGAGCTGCATAAGTAAAGCTCTCTGCCAAAAATGAAGATGAGGAAGAAGATAGCATGGTAGGATGCCAGCCAAACAAATGAAAATACAGTTGCAATAGCACATGTTTTACTATTTGAAGATACCCTTGTACAACCACTTTTTAGGCACTTTTTCTGTTTGAAAAATAAGCACTTATGTAGACATTGCATACTTATGAGCTAGCCAATATGCAATGAGCTTGCACAGTGAGGGACTAAAATAGCACAGTGAGGGACTAGTAGCACAGTAGGACTAAAATTACTTTTTTCAACTCATTGTTTTCCTCCTATTGCATACATTTAACAAGGTATTAATTGCAGAGATAGTTTTTACTGAGCATAAATACAAAATTTGGAGTTTGATCAAACCCTTTTCACTATTGTATCATCCTATTGCGCCTTATCAGTATCAGTGGAAAACAAATACTGCAAAGACATGATGCTTCTTTACAAACTGCCACAAGCATGCTGCAAATGGGAAGTATTAAGGATTTGAAGAAAAATAGGAAGACAAGCTCTGAAAAACAAAATGCACACTGGTAACATCTCTGTCTTGAACTGTGAATGTAAACTTGATTTAGGCAGGTTTTCCACATGGCTGGGAAATCTTTTGGGACTAATTTGCAAGATATGATGCGACAAGATTCTGCTAGGGCCTTCCACATAGAATTCAGGAAAGAAAAATAGGGCACAGTGTCTTCATTAAGGGGTTTTTGGATTTCTTCTTCTAACATCTTGTCATCACAGTATACTCTTGCTGGAACTATGGTATCTGTTTCAGCCTGACAATATCAAGAGAACATCAAACGCAAATATTTCTTCAAGCATCAGAAGAAAGTACCTCTTCATCCCACAGGACCTTATTAGCTGAAGAAAGGTTTGGGTACCAAAGCTAAAATCAAAGATTATCACAAAACAATATTTAATATGTCTAAATTCACATGTCTTTTAAGATATTTTCATACTCTTATTAGTTACAATTCATATTCTTTTGAGGTTATTCTAAATATAACTCACTTCTTTTCAGTGCCCGGTGCCAGCCTCTTGAAGTTGATAGATTAAGGCTTTCATTGATTTCACTGAGCTTCAGAATCAATATACAAGATATATCTTTGTACATTCTCTTCAAACAAAACATTTGAAGTCCAAAGGAACAAAAAGGAGTCTGAAATAGTTAAACCATCCTGAAAACTTACTTGAGAACAGTATGAGAATATGACAAAATTGTAAAAGGCTAACTTAAACACTAATTATTACTTTAATTTCTAGTTCCATATTATGTTTTTATAAACCTAGCTTTCTTACAAATTGAAATGAAATTGTTTCTGTTTTTCATCTTACCTGAATTCTGTTCAGCCAAAGGCTATGAACCCAAATACAAAACAGCATAATTTGTATCATGCTTCTGAATTTGGCATTTAAAAAATGGGTCCATAATAATAAGGTGCTATGTTGCCTCTTTCTGTGAATGTGAGAATTGATGGATTAGTTATTAACTTTCCTTAAAAGCCACCTTGAGGTCTGACAGAATCTGTATCCATGCTATACTAAAAGATTACACCTTGGAGCATCACAAAGGCAAAAACAAGCAACTGTGGAAAAGAAGATGACAAAATCTAATGCCATTGCTCTCATTATTCAAACACTATTCAAAAATAATTTTGGGAAGTTCTGCTTACATTATCAGTTTTATATTTTCCTTTGACAGTATTCACTTTCACAAGTTTTTGCTTGTGGAAGAATAGTATCTTGGGAATAAAAAAAGTGCTTGAACATCCTTATCCCTGGCGAGGGCCTAATGTTGAAAACTATGTTTCCTGTGCATATGGGGTTGGGAAAAAAAATGACTTGTTTTGTGAGAGCTGTACAGGCATTATCCTCAACAATCTTCCAGCAAAGGTTATTGAATGGGTACCCATCTGATTGGATATATTCTGCATATGGGAAACTTATTTTCTCCTCCTATTTCTTTCCAATGGTTTTATTGCCTTCTTTATTTTTTATTTTTTTATGTTTAACTCAGGAAAGGTGTAATCTTTTAGGCTAGGTTTCCATGCTGTTCCTGCCGGGCCACCAGTTACCAGCATACTGACTCAGTTTTTCCACAGGCAATGCTTCAAGCTAAATTTACTGCACAGGAAGCCAGAGATCTGTCAGAAGTGATATGCATAAATTGACTTCAGGTATTGCAGAAAAACTTGCAGAGCCAAAAGTAACATGTGGCTGAATCCTGGAAAGCCTCGAGAGCTAGTGTGAAATTTCCAACAGAGAAGAGTGCTTTTTAAGGCTGCCCTCACTGTATGGAAAGGTTTTTCCAGGTTTGTTATTTAAACAAACAATCAACAACATCAACAAAAGCAAGCAAGCAAAAAATAAAAGTAAAAAAAAGAAACAATAATATGAATCTGCTAATCAGCATTTATTGTCTAGACTGATTAAACTGTCTCCAGTAGATACACTGCTTCCTGTAAACATCATGGGTAATGCTTTACAGAGCACTTATGCACACATGCACCCATGCAGGATCTGCTGCCCGTAGTATGGGAGAGGAGCACAACTGTTCTGCTGATGGAAGACAAAGCCAGGCCATCCTCTTCTGTACAGAGTGGACCAGAATTAACCTGAACACATCTATACAGTCAGCCCAATATGCCAACACACAGTTTCAGGACTAGATAGCAGCCAGGGAATGGGCACATGAGAGTTGAATTATCTTGTCAAACAATAGATCATAAATTGAGCCACTTCTTCTTGCATGCTACTTATAGGGAAGACAGGAAGGGAATACCTAAACACGAGAGGAATTTTATATAGGAAGATAGCATATTGGAAGTGAATTTTAAATACATTTTTTTTAAACAGACTAGCACAGTAAAATATAGTTAAAGCTTTAAATTTCATTAATTGCTAATTTTGTTCTGTATTCACAAAATAGATTTAGATTATATTTTATGAGTTGATTTCTATTATTAAAGTCTCTCCAAAAATCAGAAAATTGTAGTTGACTGTTTTACATATCAAGAAAAACCTAATATTTAGGTATATGACATACAATTACATGCATATTTCATAATTTTTATTCCTACAGCTCAGTGGTTTTTAACAAATTAGTTTCTTAAGGATTTCTTAAGGCTTTGTAGTTTAGGGTCTCAATGTACTTGTTATCCACAGGGAATAATACCAGAGATTATTAGCACTTAAACTGATGAAGAAGATATCCCATGTTGTCTCTTTAACATCTATATAATGGCACAACCTCAACAGATTGCCTGTGAAGGACATGATAATTTAATGGAAATCCTTTCTGTACTTTTTGCAAGGTATACTATTTCTGTTTTTAAGTCATATGCTTCCATGAATACATGACAAAATGAGTAGAGTGGAAGCCTTCACAGCCTTGTAATATCAGAGAACAGCAAATCTTCAAGTCACTCACAAATCTTGTCAAGCAGAATCTTTTCTGTGTTCTCTAGTAAGACTCACAATATAACTTTTAAGGTGCTGAACCATATTTATATGCAAACGCAGACAGTAATATCTGCAATTTTGTTTTCTAGTGCACCATATTAGGCATTACGTGAGCAAATTAGGAGTACCTACTCTACAAAGTAGCTGAGGTATTTATGCAAAGTCTTACTAGATTTACAAGCAGTCTTGTTTGGAATTTCAGTATTCTATTGAGAAGGTGTTGTAGGAAGAAGCACTAAGAGTATCTCTTTTTCATATGTATGTAATTAATTTTTTTTTAGCAGTGAAGGCTTTTTTCTTTATTGACTTTCTTTTGTTTGTTCAAGATGTCTTGACTGATTCCTACAGAATCACAGCTACTGGTAAATAGAAATGTCATGACTACAGGATGTACCACAGCAGTATTTAACGGCTTTCTTTCTTTTGTTAGCAGGATGCACCCAGCTGTCTGATCAGTATTACTATATTCTAGCTCTGGACTCTCTCCTATCCATTTTTTTGATTCATTTAGCAATACCAAAACCCAAAATAATGTCCTTGGTTTTCAGGATGAAAATCTACTTTGTGTCCTTTAAAAGACAAATGGCAGAAATAACACTATATTTTCAAAAAGTTGATCTCAGATTTTCTCTAATGACTTTTTACTGGTCCATTGAGCTCTTCTGTGCTCTCCTCCAAAGGTTTGATTTCATATGAATAAGTAATTATTTAAATAGGCAATACTGTTCCAAACCTCTGTTAAGTTGTTGCTGTCAACTGTATTAGAAGGGGCTAAGTTACTTTCAGCAAATTAGAAAGGAAGAGTATTATTTTCCTGTATTATCATTTCTAAGCATATGCATAAAACAAAGGACCTCCAAAGAAATTTAAATAATTTGCTTAGAAGGAAATTCTTGGACCATCACAAATCTATAATGTTAAATTGTAGCCACTGAAACCAGTAGCTGAAAATGCAGTTTATGCAATATTATTCCCTTTTGCTAACCTGATTTTGTGTCATGTTCTGATGAGTCACCTACATATACCTATCAATTCAATATATAACATTTCTAGAGAAATAGAAACAAAAACTAGAGTAGATTTACCAAAGACAGTCAGCTCTGCTGGATCACTGTCTCGTTCCCCCACCATGTTGGTTCCAACGCAAGTGTACATGCCAGCATCACTTTTCCGTGTATTGGAGATCATTAGCTTCCCACCACGTATCTGTTTCAAAACAAGAAATACACTTTAAAATTCAGTTAAACAGAAGATATCAGAAAAAACTACCCAGGCAAGCGAGCTCCACAGTTAAAGGTATAAATTAAAGTATAAGTTTTATAAGTTAAAGTATAAATATTCCATTTGTAAATATATGTAAGGCTGCAAAATAATAATCCCATACCTTTAAATATCTTAAAGATGATCTAGAACACATTTTATCTTACTGATTGCTTTTAAATGTGGGGTTTTTTTCCCTTTGATTTTCATTAGATGCTTTACTTTTATCACTGCTTGCTGCCTCTTTGCCAATGCAGCATGTTTCTATTTCTTGCATGATGATATGTAAAACACTCTTGACATCTCTGTTAAGAAAAACAGTTTCACTTAGTTTTATTTAGCCAGTTCATTTTATTGTTACTGTTGCCTGAAATTTCCTTGTTCACTGATTAATACAGATTTTCCCTTTTCCTTGATGCAAACAGATTGAATCTAGACCAAATTGAGAATTCACCTCACTCTCATAAAGCTTAATATTTTCCTGGCTACAGAAGCAAAATATGTTTGCAGAGTGAAAGAGCAGAGTAGATGAAAGAAATAAAGTAACAAATTTGCAGGCTATGAAGTGTTAGGACATGAATGTAGTGCTTCAAAATAAGCTAGGAATAATAGCCAAAGAAACTTAAGAGACAGGAAGTGACACACAGTTCTCTGCCACTTTCCCATTCATCTATTTTTGAATAGATGATCTGGCCCAAAATACCACAAGTAGCAACTACTTAGATTGCTCAACTAGAAATACCATTTATAGACATCTGAAAGAGTGAATAAGTTTCCTAACAGTACTTCAACAATGAATAAGATCAGCACTGGTTGAATTACAAATCACCTTATACAACATAAAAAAAAAAAAAAAAAATCTATTAAATTAATATCAATAGTGAAAAACTTAATATAAAAAAAAAGGAAAAAAAAAAAAAAAAAAGGAATTAAATATGTCCATGCATGCTTAATTTGTCCCACCAGTTTGCGCACAGCATGGAATAATTTCCAGTCACACGATAGGTTAAATCTCTGTGCTGGGTCCTTTTTCATTCAGTACACAAAAGGAACCATCACAAAAATACCATCACTACTCATTTACTCACTACACATTCCTATTCAGGAACAATTCAACTTCAGAACATAATTTCAGTATTTCTTCAGAATACATAGCCCAATTTCTATCCTAAATTTTAGCTTATTAATGTAATCCTCAGCTACTGTTTTTTTGTTTGTTTGTTTGTTTCCACATAGAAGATCTGTGTACTCCATTGATACGACTGGTTTCATCTTTAAGACACCTCTCTTACATAGGGTCTGATATTGTTCTCATTTTACAGAGAACTGAAGTTAAGAAAATGTACGGCCGAACTTGTCAAAGGCATCCGCTAAGTTCCAAAGTGGGACAGCTCACATCTAACAGAGTACCTCACACAATCAAACTTACTGTTCTTACAGGACTCAGTTATAACTATTGCACAAAGCAAGCCTCAGGAAGTTCAAGCTGGACGCACGAATCAGAAGGAATAAACAGAGGAAAACTCACAAGTATATTAACAAGTCACTATGGGAATGATGAGTATGTTTAGATTTACTTTTCCCTGTCTCTGCAGTTTTGGAACCCATGACTCCTCTGTCTGTCCTTCCACAGACTCAACCCAGCAAATCTCAAAAACCTGTCCTATTCCTAGTCTGTGACTTCGAAGCCAAGCAGTTTCTGGTCTTCATTACAGCGGTTTATGCGATCAGGTACAAAGAAAGACTCCAAGACAGTCTGCTGTGCTCAGCTGCTGTGCTTTTAATGCAGGCTTCGTGCCTATAAAAAACATCTGAGATGTACTCACACTGATCCGCTCTTCCCTGTCATCAATACGGACTTTATCTTTTTTCCAGTAGATGGTAGGCTCAGGGTGCCCACGAGGTGGCTGACACTCCAGTATTGCAGGTTCTCCAGCTGCCACCACAACATCCGTAGGGTTTTGGCGGAAGTCATCTCGTAGCACTAATGTAGTAAATAAGGGAGAGAAGAAAATGTTAGTTGAATTGACATCCTTGTACGAGAGGGGAAAAAAATAAAAGATCTGTAGCACCCATTAGTCTTTTCACCCTTAATATAAGGGTCATTTTCCCTTATGGGAATCAACAGTCCTTGTAAAAGTAGTAGATTGATGCTTTTTTTGTTCTTAATATTTCTGCAACTTTGACTACTGTTTCAGTGTCCCACAACAGTGAAAGGAAAAAATATTTAAATTACCAAGCTATTTGAAAATTAAATTGGGCAGTGCATGTTAGCTTCTCACATAAATCGAGCTCTTATAAAGGATTAGGTACAACTAGCTGGCTTCGGTATGTTACAATGATATCCATTTCATCATTATTCCTCCATGTGTATCCTGGTCTGTAGGTTAATCAACATTCTTATAAAACTGAAGATTTTTCAAGATGAACTACTGAAATAGAATTTAGGGCATTTCCCCTCCATGAATTTCAGCTACGTAAGGCTTTCATTACAGCTTTTAAGCAGCTTTTTAAAGGGTTCTTGCCCTTAATGAAAACAGGGCCCTCTGAGAAATTAGAAAACACCGTATCTTAGTGAAGGAGCAAGTCAGGAAGAGTTCAGCAGAAATTGCTTAGTCTCATCTCATAAGCAGAGATAATTTACTGCTTTCAATATTAATGAAATGTGCCCCATTTTAACATTTGGAAGTAGATATTTTTCTGGTCTGTAATAAGCCACAAGAAAATATGATTAATACATAGAAGAACTGGTCTCTGAATGGGCTGATGTGAGTAACCTGTATAAAGGTAGCACTCAAAATGACATACAAGGTAACACACTGCTTTGCATTTTGGGATACACAGATATATCCCAGAGGAAGGAAGGAATTAATTGGCAGCTAATTCCTTTCCTAACAGTAAGAAGGTGAATATTTACACCTTACTCTTCAAGCATAAAATAAAACTGACAGTTGGAAATGGGTGCAACTCTGGCAAGAACTTGTTATTCTCAATAATATACACAATAGATACACATTTTCCAACAGATAATGAAAGACTCAACTCCAAAATACTTCTGATTAATACCAAACACTCCAATACTTCTGACTTCCTATAACCAAACTGACAGAAATAGAAATTATAGTACCTTAAGATCAAAACCTTACAAAATGCACAACACAGTAGTATTATGCTGAAGATGGTGGGCTGCACCTCTCTCATAAAAAACGGCTGGGGGACCTGGGCTTGTTCAGCCTGGAGAAGACTAGGGGAGATCTTATTGCAGCTTTCCAGTAGTACAAAGGAACTCATAAACAGGAAGAAGACTGACTTTTTTTTGTGTGATCTGATAGTAATAGGACAAGAGGGAATGGCTTTAAACTAAAAGAAGGGATATTTAGATTTGATAATAGGAGGAATTTTTACTCAGAGGGTGGTGAGACATGGGCACAGGCTGCCCAGAGAAGTTGTGGATGCCCCATCCCTGGAGGTGTTCATTACCAGGTTAGACAGGGCCCTAGGCAGGCTGAGCTGGTGGGTGGGAACCCGCCTATGCAGGGAGGTTGAAACTGGATGATCTGCAATGCCTATTCTAACCCAATCCATTCTATGATTCAATGATTTTGTATTACACCATTTTTCAAACAAAGCCAAGAAAGCTGATACCTCAGGGAAAAAATGAGGGGGAAAAAAAGGTCTTACAAAAGCACCTATTTTGGGAAACACTTTCATGTATCTCTGGCACTATTATACTACACAGGAAAAAAAGTACTTCTAGGCAGTGATATGTTGTCTTTCACACAATTGACAAATAGGTAACATGAACTTCTACTATCATAACATGAAAAATAATATTAATTTATATTGGATTAACTTTTTATATAATTGCAGAACTCCAGTGCAAATTCATTAGTGGAAAATCCCCAGAAAATCAGCAGTTCCAACATCACAACGACTTTATCCTTCCCACTCCTAACTCTTGGCAGTAATGCCAATGAAATCATTTTCCTTGAATGCTACGTGAAGCTGAAGAACAGAGTTTCTTGGGGCGATTCACAGCAAATTACATTCACTTTCTCTGAGTCATTCCTGCAACTGTGCAAGGTTCTAATCAGCTGCAGAATATGAAGCTGAGGAGATCTGATTTTAACATGTTCCTTTACTCAAGTCCTACTGCAAATGTGACTTGATGGAAGACAAAATTGATACTAGAGTGTTTACTTAATCTTGCTGTGTCCATCAACACATATACAAATCTTAGATATATCCCAATATTTCCAGCCATAGCATTCTGTGTTTTGGAGAAAAGCAAATAACATTGTGCGAGAAAAATGAAATAGGTAAAAATAAAGTTGAGATAGAAAGAGAAAAATGTGTAGAACACAAAGAGAAAACAAATCAGAGAAGAAAAGGGGGAACACAGAGTTTAGAGAGAATAAAAACGAAAAGCCAGGTAGAGGAAAGAAAAGAATACCAATCCCACCCCCCCCCCCCCCAAAAAAAACAACCCAAAATGATTAGAGGGCATAGGCTGCCATTTCTCTGCCTCAGTGACTTTAGCAGAATATAATAACACCAATACAAAGCACAGACTAATCTGATCAATGCAGCTACACCAGCACATCCAAATGTTACCCCATGTGACATGCAAGGGCCCATGATGGAGATTTTGGGGTGCTGGCTTGCATGCAGCAGACCTCAGCAATACAGAAAACAACAGAAGGAGGGAGCATCAACAGGAAGCGGAGCTCACACATATTAGGATAAATGGAAAAGTTGCAGCACAGCTTAGTGCATTCACCATATCTAATAGCACAATCATCTGTGAAAACAGAAAAACGGTTGAGAGCTGCAAAATATTCCTCAGCCAATTATCCACAATTGCCATACGTTTCCAAATAACTGCTAGCATGCCCGAGCAGATTCCCTCTCTTGACACTGGCAAGAGGCTTTTGTTCCCTCTCAAAGCCAGCCCTCCTCAGGGCTTTTTAAAAATTCATTGCAAGAGGTGAAGCGTTGCCATTAGGCTCCCCCTCTTCACCTCACATACTTTCTTGCTCTAATCCAACATTAACGCTTGCCCTCAGTATACATTTAATGAAGGACACCAAAGAGACAGAGAGCTGATGGCCTGGCCCCTGCTCCCCTCTACCAGCCCGGTGGCAGTGCGGATTCCCTCATGCGTAGCCACACACAGCCTTAGAGCTGCATAAGGCTCCCAGCTTTGCTTCTTGGGAAGGCACTGGGAGGCTACTGGGTGAGAAAGGACAGCTAGGTCGCACGTACAGCTGATGATGGTGCTGTGGACGAAAGTTAATTAAAGCTTGATAAGTCTCTTTGTAGTTCTAACAAGGCTGGTGCTGCTCAAACAAGATAGATGTCTGTGAACTGTCACATCAGTCTTCAAGGGACGCAAAAGCCTGCATGCCCACTTACAGGTATTCATGAGGGCAGCAATGACATCTAGCAACAGCAGCAGCAAGATAAATGCTTCCAGGCCAGGCATCTGCCAGAATTAGGAAAAAAGACAAAAAGAAACCCCTGCTATCATGGCAACTGCTCACCAGCACCTGCCAGCTTAGGCCCAAATCCAGGTCAAAGCCAAACCAATGCTTGTAAACTCAGGGAACTATGTGGAAACCAAATTAATTTCCTTGACTGAGGCTCTGGCAATTTGTTTCAAGGAACCAGAGATAAAACAACGTTTATGGGGTGGGAGGAAAAGTGGTGGGGTCAAAATTATTCTAGGCTAGATAACCATGTCTTAATCCCGCTTTTCACCACAAAAGCTTCCAGGCCCTTCGAAAAGAAATATTTTTATAGGATTTACATTTACATGATGACTACAAATAACCATCTGTCTGCTTCTACTTTTTCAATCTGGTCCATGTCCCATGAGTCCTCAGCCCATGGCCAAAGCAGTGAAGCTGGAAGGAAGAAGCACATGCCCATCAGGAGGCTCTGGAATAATTGCCTTCTTCTCCCACTAGCACTTGGCTCTCCTCCTCCTCCCACCGATATAGACACTGAACATCTGATACTACCAGGGAGGGGAGGGAGGTAAAGCCTCCTTTTTCCATTTTTCAATGAATTATAATGTCTTAAAACACAGCTACATCTGTCATGCTGACTAGAGGGTATAAAGAGATATCAAGTAAATATTAATGTGCTTCTGTAACTTGGGTTCTACTAGTTTATCTTGTCTCTCCATTCTGTTTGGTGCTTATCTGAGGATATTATTACACTCACACAAGGAATTTACACAGCTGCACTGGTGGTAGGTTGGTCATGCAATGTGCAGGTAGATCTCCCTTGATCCAAGGCACGCCTATGGGCATTTAACTAAATCCTCATCTCACTGTGACTGCTTGGCACTTCTCTCATATGACACATAACGATACACACAGTCAACATGAATTATTATGTCAGATAACTACCCAGATGTCACATAGTGTACAGATTAAAGGATTAAAATATTTGAAATAATGCAATGTGCAGGGAGGTATTTCAGAGCTCGGGTAATAATATTTATAATCTACTTAAATGGCCTCAGAACAAGCTGGCACTGCTTGCTGGAATTGGTGAGCAAAAAAGAAAAAGGGTTCATAAATAACTTTCCTTGTGAAAAAGAATGAGGATTAGAGGATGCTGCTGCCCTACCTTTTGCTTAAACCTCTGTCACAGTTTGATAGGGAAGTTATTAACAAAATCACAATTTAGGTTATGGTTCTAAGCAGTACTCCAAAGGAGGACTGAACTCCTTCTGCATGTACACAACCCTGGAAAAGCTATCAACCATCTTGGAAATTTTTGAAAAAGCAGTGAAGAACTACACTGGTTGTTTTTTTTTTATTTGTTTGGTTTTGTTTTTTTTTCTTTTTCCTATCCTTTTCCAATCTCATGACATAGATACTGCCTAGGAGACATAAATGCCAGCTAATTTACTATGATTCAAAATATTCAGACTTTCCAAAACCTGAGAGACTCATTTTCAGAAGTGTTAGGGCATTCTCAAAGATTCCCGTAGTTTTGACATCCAACTTGCAAAGCCCCTGTAAATTAAAGTGAGGAAGGGAGTAATAGGGAGATATCTGAATACTGAAACAAATGGAATACTCTTTCTTTCAGATTCAGCCCCTTTCTTTGTCCTCATGCCTTTTTCTCACTCAATATTCCACGTACTTTCTGAACTCAATAACCTACTCATTACTTACAGTTAAAGGGAGCTTGAACATATATTTTCAAGCTTCAGAAAACAAATCCACAAAATAATGTGGAAAAAAACACTGTTCTGACACATCCTCTTTAGCTTTTAACAGCTTGTGTATGCAAATGCAGCTATTTACAGAATTTGGACCTTTGCTGAGCATTAATGCTTAAACATAAAGTGGAAGACCCTTGCTTTTGAACATAGTATCTATTAAGCACAGTTAATTGACAAGCTAAGTATCAAAGTATTAGAAATTAAGTGTGTGAAAAGCCGTTATCAAACAAGTAGACAGATTCCAAATGAAAATACAGTTCTATCACCTGACTCTGTGGCACTGAAGTAGAACTTTTTAATAATTCCCACCTCTTTCCATCAAAAAATCCTAAATGGTGCAGTTAAGAATCAGCAATCTTACTACCATCTGCCATAAATCTTCAAAAGCAACATTGTGTTTTAACAGTCAAAAAAGGACAAAGGAAGGAATAAGCACAACCAATTATTCCATATGAATGCAAATATCCTACAGACCACATTTAAATAATTTCAGAAATCTAAAGCCATATAACACAAGATATTGAAAAAATTCCTCTAGGACACATCACAGTTCTTTTTTTTTTTTTTTTTTTTTTTCTTATTTTTAAAGCATAATCACTCTGGATAAATGCACTGCATGGATTGCTTGTGTTGACAACAGACATGGTACCAAGAGTCATATTGCACTGAAACTAAAAACCCTATCACTTTCTTAAAAGTTCACCAACTTTATAGAAGACCCAGTATCACAACTGTAGGCAATGAACTGTGAAAAATATGCTGTTTGATAAGTCTTAAGATTTAAAAATAATCAGACATTCAGCAGTTCACTAGACTAGTTATTTAATGATCCTTTAAGCTTAAGTCTGCCATTAGATTTTACATATTCTTGACATTTAATGGGATACATGTTCAGAAGATCATGGACTAGTCATTTATTTTTCCCAACTGATGTGAATATCAGGTGTGAACTGGAGCAAAGCTTCAAAAATATCACATCACAACTGAAGTACTGTACTTTGACTGTCATTTGTCTGCCAGCATGTCTACTTTGCAGCAAGAATATACGACTAGTCTCAGCAAAAGTGCGAGAAAAAAAAAATCTTATAGGAATTATAAACATATAACCAATTTTCAAAAGAAACAATATTTTAAAAAAAACCTACATTTCACCAAATCTTAAATATACATGAATGAACATCATGTGGAAGCTTTTGTCTAAGTACCTCTGAAGAACACACACCAAATGCTTTGTACATACAGAGTACAGCACAGAGATTCCCCAGAAAACAGATTTAATTAGGAAGTTCACAAACAACAGTATAATAGCATTCAGGCTTACTGCTACAAGCACAGAAGTAGTACTGCCAGGTACATGAAGCACTATGTTCAACCTAATGAATGCTACCTGTTTGCCACAGCATCAAACTGCTGTATTTTTTTCTGTTTCCAAACTGAAGTTTGTTCTCCTACAAGCACTTATACTGATTCAGTTCCTTGGGCTTCCAGTTCAAGCCCAGCCAAAACACCTAAAAAGTACATGTGCTTTCAGTAAAACAAAGGAATAAAACCAGATGTGAATGACAAAAACAAGTACAAATGAATGAATATTTCTTGTACAAGAAATATAGAATGTTACATGCTTCATTTAACCAATATAATACAGAATGCAATCTCCAAGCTCTACTGAAGTGTGAATAGCCTCTAATAAACTCCTTGTGTACATATGCACAACACACATGCACAGCAGCTGGGATGCTTTCCCATCTTGGCAGGGGGTCACTGTCACATTACTTATACGCTTTAGCCACATTAGGCAACACATCAAACAAAACAGGCTCTTTCCCAACACAGGAACTCTATTCCTTCTGTCCCTCATCCTCTTCATCAAACTTCAGTCTCTAGCTACATCTGGCATTTATACACTAAAACTCATCTATTCCCTTTTGAAAGCAGGACATCATTCTGTCAGGACTTTTTACTGTTTTCTTCAGAAGTCAGGACTGAAAGCAGGGTATCTGAGCAGACCTGTCTAGGAAAAGGAAAAGGAGCTGTATCCATAACTGTCTCACAGAACAGGTGGAAGCTGCCTGCAGCTTTTGGATCACCTCTTTTCATATACTGTAAACTGTCCTTGTGTCAATAGGTCACATTCAGATGCTTGCCAGGTGCCATTTCAACAGGCATGCTACAGAAGTCTGTCTGGCTTTGTGTCTGCTGTCCATAAGTAGGTAAGTCATTGACACTGGCTCTGGAGTAGTACTTCCCGTAGGACCTGAGACCACACTGACTCTTTGACAGTTAACCTTCTGCAGGGCTCAGCTGCTTTGACTTTTTCAGAACTTGCCTGTGCATAGCTGTTGCCAAATTTGGCACCCCACCTCTTCCAGGAATTTACAGTAAAACTCCAACACCCAAATCCCTTAACTCTGATTACATATTATTCTACTCTAACATTATATTACATAGGTTGCTCTGAAAGCAGACTCCTGTAATTTCCATTGAAACTACAACAGATAAAAAGAGCAACATAAGATTCTTCTACAGAGCAAATTCTCAGCTATAAAACATTACTTTTCAACGCAGTCACCATCATTAGCTAGGCATTTTCACCAGTGATGAACAGAGATATCCATGCTGGGCTCCTAAAAAATCTGTACCAGTGGAAGTGACCCATGTTTCAGAGCTGCTATGACAACATCACTATTATTAGGAAAATGTTGCCCACACAGTCCATCTCTTATTGGTTTGAACAGATTGAAATCAAAAGGCATCAAATCCAGACTACACAGTGGGTGTGGTAGGACAGTCCAACCGAGATCGGAAATATAATCCACGATCTTAAAACTGGTATGGGGCTTGGTGTTTTTGTGTTTCAAGGAAAAGGCTGTCTTCTTCTCCAGCCTGACTCTGGAAGTCTGAGTCTTCTGCTTAGTCAGTGTTATGATGTAGCAGTTAAGAGCTGATGGTTTGTCTCAGTTCCAAGAAATCCAGAAGGATCCCCCCTTTCCTATCCCGAAAGACAGTGCACATCGCTTTATCCACTGAGAGCTGTGTCTTGAACTTTTTCTCTGATGAGGAACTCACATGTTGAATTCACAGCTTGTTGCAGTGACATCATGTCTCGTCATCAGTAATGATGCAATCCAGGAAACTGTCACCTTCAGCCTCCTATCAGTTCAATAGGTCCCGACAAACTTCCATATGGTCTTCTTTCTGTTCCTGTGCGAGCATTCATAGGACCTGGTGCAAACTTTGTGATATTCCAACATTGACACAATGTTGACACTGAGAGTGAAGCGGATATTAAGCTCTGTACATGGTTCCCTGGTTGTGGTCTGTTGATTCATATGGATGAGCTGATTGAGATGCTTTTCATTTCATGGTGTGACAGCTGAGCATGACTGCCTGGAACATGGCTTGCCTTTTGTGACATCGTTGCTACTGGTGAAAGGCACTACCCACCATCTCACTATGCTCACATCCACTGTTTGATCTCTGTAAACATCCTGCAAGCATCACTGAATGTCAATAGGGGCAATTTTTTCCATATGGAGGAATTCAATTCCACTCTGTTTCTTCATCCACACTGCCACATCAGATATCATTCTGTCAGACTGCCCCTCTGCTGCCATCTGTCACATGGCAACAACATACAACAGAATATTGCTGGGAAGTTTCAACCCCTACTGCCATGTCACCAACACCCGCCTCTCATGTCATGGGCCAACGTCATAAAATAGGAGGAACTGTTTTCAGAGCAGCCGATGTAATATTCTACATTAAATTCAAAAGGCAAATGACATGGGTCCAAAGACATTGATCGTTAGAACTCCAGCCACTGTCTCTGAGGACAAGAAGAACAGTTGTTTGCTCCAATGTTCAAGTGTTGGGTTTTTTTTGTTGTTTGTTTTGTTTTTGTTTTCAATTTTGCCATGGAATTTTCTTCATAAAAGGTTCCTTCTAGGTTTAACATCTGCCTGAAAATGTTTGATGAAAATTTCTGGATTATCAAGAACAAAACAAAATAACTTATGTTACCTACATCATTCCACATAATGAAATTAAATTCACAGAGCTCTAAAGAAATGGAAGGAGCAATGAGAAACGCAGACATTATATCAAACGTTCTTTGGAGAGAGTCATTTGAATTCTGTCAGTGTACTACCAGCTAGGAGATAGTCCACAAAACATTTAGATAGCAAGGTGGTTTTGCGCGGTCAAACTATGGATAGGATGCCCCAAATTCGTGATTTTAATCAAAATAAAGAAGATAATAGGGTAATTTACAGGAAATCTTTTGCAATTTTAGCTACTCAAATAACATAAGGAATTACTTCTATACAACATGAAATAACTTTCCCATTTATACTCTTTTTCTCTTTCGAAAGTAAGAGTTCACACTGTCCTCATTATTATTCACTATATGGTGCAAGAGAGAAAAAAAAATTAAAGAAGCAGGAGCAAAGACCAACCGTAATAGCCTACAGCAACAATTTTGAAAGGGAAGTTTCAACACCCAGAGGGAGACCAGAGATCGGGTGTCCAGCTCCACCCTCTTTTGCACTGTGCTGTGTGTGAGACTCAAAATGACCTTCAGCTGAGTGGTTTCACCAGCTCCCAGATGCGCTTTTGAAAATAGTGTAATATTCTAAATTACAGCAAAGGTGAAACAATCTTTTTTTTTCCTAATTATTACCACATTCCCAAAGTACTATTTCATGTACCACAAATGTTATATTAGGAAAACTAACATAACAATACAACTAGAAGAACAAAATATGGATATTACGTATTCTTCTACACCTTTGGTACTGAACATTCTTCTGGCAGTTCAGTGCAAGAGAAAATCAGTGTAACTATCTACCTGCTAAAGGCTTTAAAAAGAGACCTGGCTAAGTGCACAATTCTCTGTAGCCTATTTATCCCAGGCTATAAAGAAGCAACAATCTGGGATGCACCTGTAAAACAGCCTGGAACTGTGTTATGCATTGGCTGGCGTGGTCTTTCAGATGAGGAACTCATATTGGTCTTGGAGTGGGAAAGACTCCTAAGGGTCTTGGAGTGGAAAAGATGACTGCTAATTCTACTATTATAACACAAAGTCATTTTTACAGTCATTCCCTCACTTCAGCTCTTACACATAAATGAGTAGTGCAACAAAGAGTATGTTCCAGCACAGGCACAATTAATAACTAAATACTGAAATTGGTATTACTTTAAATATGAACCTTTCTGTCATACTGAAGCCATTCATTTTATTCCTCTGTAGTACTAAGTTTAGTTAGACACAAGACACGTGTGCCTGTAACTCTCACAAAATATTACATTTGTGTACATTTGTATAGCTACTATCATTCTGAAATTGAATTAGATAACAACAGGTTATTCTGACAGGATAAAGTATTCAAGCACCATATGATAGACAAAGTATAATATTGAAATAGGCAGATTAGATTATTAGCCCAAATAGGGCTGGACGAAGGGAATTTTTAGCCTGCCATGGTAATCACCTGGAATAGATTTTGGGCTAAACAGCACAAATGTTTTGTTTCACGCCAATAAGAGAAGATGATGAAAAGAGAAAAGGGAAAAAAGAAGGGGAAGGGGAAGGGGAAGGGGAAGGGAAAGGGGAAGGGAAAGGGGA